>NC_041367.1:1029465-1114465 GCF_900634415.1 Cottoperca gobio
TAACAGGACTTCAGAAGTTATTAAAAAATGGTCTGATAAAAGAGGATTATGTGGACACACTGATAAACTTTCAATTTCAACACCATATCCCAGAACAAGGTCCAGAGTGTGGTTTAAACAGTGAGTTGGTTCATGTACATTCTGACTGAACCCAATTGAATCTAATATTGAGATAAATGCATTATTAAGGCTGTCACTATCAACATCCACATGAATATTAAAGTCACCTACAATAATTACTTTATCTGTTTTAAGGACTAAATTTGATAAAAATTCTGAGAATTCAGATAGAAATTCAGAGTACGGACCAGGAGGGCGGTACACAGTAACAAATAAAATTGGCTTTATTGTTTTCCATGTTGGGTTTGAGAGCGTAAGAACAAGGCTTTCAAAAGAGTTATATTTTAGTTTAGGCTTAGGATTGATCAAGAGGTTTGAGTCAAATATGGCCCCAACTCCACCTCCTCGGCCAGTACCTCGAGGAATGTGAGTATTAATATGACCAGGTGGAGTAGATTCATTTAGACTGACATATTCTTCATGTCTCAGCCAGGTTTCAGTGAGACAAAATAAATCAATCTTATTATCTGATATTAAATCATTTACCAATCCAGCTTTCGTTGATAAAGATCTGATGTTTAAGAGCCCACATTTAATTTTTTGATTTAGTTGCACTTTTGCAGTGGTGGTGTTTATTTTAATTAGGTTTTCATGTATAACTCCTCTTCTGTTAACCATAGACTTGATTAGTTTCAGTGGTCGTGGGGCAGACACAGTCACTATGGGGATTTGAGTGGGTGACTGCCCGGAAAGAAGCACAGAGAAGTGTGTAAGACTACAACTCTTTGTCCTGGTCTCAACTCTGGGTTGTCATGGATTAGGTCCACTAATAGACTGTGTAATATTATTGGATATGAGATCTGCTCCAGCCAAAGTAGGATGGATGCCGTCACTCCTAATCAGACCAGGCCTTCCCCAGAAAGTCCGCCAATTGTCTACATGAGATTATACATATTCCAGTCCACACAGAACTGTGGCGCTCCCACCTCCTCGAGCCTCCTCTCACTCGGGGTTTGATTCTGCACAAACTAAACTTCAGACGGTTGATTCTCTTCGTTTAATCCAAACAAGTTTTGGATTTTTATCTTGTTCTTGTGATTCGCTGCCAAACATTTTTGGTCTTTCAGGAAATACTTTGTGCTTTCTGATTGTGTCTCTTTCAAGAGGACAGCTGTCCCGCTGCATTTAACACTTTGAGCCTAAATGGATGAAGTCCGCCGGCTGTTTGGCCCCGTGGGCCGCGTCCGCTCCGACAGCCTCTCCAGCGACGCCACGCAGTCCACGGGCAGCAAACTGGTTCTGCGCCATCGGGTCAACCAGCTGATGACATGCGTGGAAGACTTGGACCCCAAAAACGAGCTGTATGAGAAAATGTTCAAGACGCTGTATAACGCCTTCCTCGTCTGTGGGAAGAGAGACGACAAGAAGAAGAAGAGTTTCAGGTGGACAACAGATGTTCATGTGTCTCCTCTCATTCAGCTCTGGACTTTCCTCTTTAACAGCCTCATGGTTCTCTTCCTCTGGGTTCAATGATCTGAACAGAAGACACTTGTTGTTCTTGCTAATTTGAACCCTTCAGCAGAAACTTGAGAAACCTGAGCTGCTTATGGTCGTTGCTTAGAGCTTGTTCTGTAACTGCTCATTCTCTTCGATGATGCTTATCTTTACCGCACTGAAAGAAGCTCTTTCATTGACGTTCACTGCTGTTTGATTAGTTTAAGTGTTGCAGCTGGATGTGATGTGATCCTGGATCTTTTATTTATTTAAAGTTATATTTCCAAACCTAAAAGCTTCAGCTCTAAACTAGTATTGATGGAATATGTATGTTGTTGTGCTTTAAGTGCTGCACTGATGACTCTTCTCCTTCTGCGCCTGCAGGCTTCACATGGTGACGTGGAACGTGGCCACAGTTGATCCTCCAGATGACGTGACTCTGCTTCTGCATCTGAACTCCCCAAAGAGCCCAGACCTCTACGTCATCGGGTAGGTGGTGCTGTACGTTAAGACATGTGTGTGCCTCCCTCTGTGTGCAGCAGGCAGGAGAGCAAACTGTTTTATTACTGCACGGGAAACAAATATGGATTGAAACGGAATATTTTAATTCTGGAAAGTAGTCAGAAACATGTTCCTGCATCCAGAGAGCCAATCTGTGTGTGTGTGTGTGTGTGTGTGTGTGTGTGTGTGTGTGTGTGTGTGTGTGTGTGTGTGTGTGTGTGTGTGTGTGTGTGTGTGTGTGTGTGTGTGAGAGAGCGAGAGGAAGAGAAGCTGGACTATTACACACAATGTTTCTGTAAGTTATTAATAACTTCCTCGGAGCGCTGCTCTGTCCACCAGAACCTGTGATATCTTCTTGTAAGATGACCCGACCCGTGCCCGACCAGCGGGCATCTAATCCTACTAATAATATAATACTTATAATATTAGTGTAACCTAATCTCTGTCTGACACTCTGCACAAACACCAGCTTTAAACACAATAGACAAGAAGAAGAAGAAGCTGTGCAGGATTTAGAATATCAAAGTTATGAATGAAGAACTATTTGTGTGTGTGTGTGTGTGTGTGTGTGTGTGTGTGTGTGTGTGTGTGTGTGTGTGTGTGTGTGTGTGTGTGTGTGTGTGTTAGTTTGCAGGAGGTGTACTCGGGGCCTTTGAGGTTCATGTCGGACTCTGTATTCGATGACCCCTGGAGTCAGATGTTTATGGCCACCTTGGCACCACGGAATTATGTTAAGGTACAAATCTTCTCAAACACACACACACACACACACACACACACACACGATGTGTTGCACTGTGTTTACTCGGTGTGTGTTTCAGGTGTCGTCCATCAGGATGCAGGGTCTGCTGCTGCTCTTCTTCTCCAGACTGGAGCACGTCCCCTTCATCAGAGACATCCAGGCCACATACACACGCACAGGCATTTTGGGTTACTGGGTGAGAAACACACACACACACCCTCCTACATTACCCACAATCCAACTCAACCTCCGACCTTTAGTGACAGACTCGGTTGTGTTCTGCTCGTCGTGATATCATGATCCATTATGGTCTTCTATTTCTGTTGTGAGAGCAGCGTTCGTCTCTCACGCAGCAGGGCAGAGTAGTTCAGCTTCGTTGCTCTGTTCCTCATGTCTTCTGTTCCTCATGTCTTCTGTTGCTGTCTTCTGTTCCTCATGTCTTCTGTTGCTGTCTTCTGTTCCTCATGTCTTCTGTTGCTGTCGTCTGTTGCTGTCTTCTGTTCCTCATGTCTTCTGTTCCTCATGTCTTCTGTTCCCCATGTCTTCTGTTCCTGTCTTCTGTTCCTCATGTCTTCTGTTCCTGTCTTCTGTTCCTCATGTCTTCTGTTCCCCATGTCTTCTGTTCCTGTCTTCTGTTCCTCATGTCTTCTGTTCCTCATATCTTCTGTTCCTGTCTTCTGTTCCTCATGTCTTCTGTTTATATCTTATGTTCCTGTCTTCTGTTCCTCATGTCTTCTGTTCCTCATGTCTTCTGTTCCTGTCTTCTGTTCCTGTCTTCTGTTCCTCATGTCTTCTGTTCCTGTCTTCTGTTCCTCATGTCTTCTGTTCCTGTCTTCTGTTCCTCATGTCTTCTGTTCCTGTCTTCTGTTCCTCATGTCTTCTGTTCCTCATGTCTTCTGTTCCTGTCTTCTGTTTATATCTTCTGTTCCTGTCTTCTGTTCCTCATGTCTTCTGTTCCTCATGTCTTCTGTTCCTGTCTTCTGTTCCTCATGTCTTCTGTTCCTGTCTTCTGTTCCTCATGTATTGTGTTCCTATCTTCTGTTCCTGTCTTCTGTTCCTCATGTCTTCTGTTCCTCATGTCTTCTGTTCCTCATGTCTTCAGTTCCTCATGTCTTTTGTTCCTGTCTTCTGTTCCTCATGTCTTCTGTTCCTGTCTTCTGTTCCTCATGTCTTCTGTTCCCCATGTCTTCTGTTCCTGTCTTCTGTTCCTGTCTTCTGTTCCTCATGTCTTCTGTTCCTCATGTCTTCTGTTCCTCAAGTCTTCTGTTCCTCATGTCTTCTGTTCCTGTCTTCTGTTCCTGTCTTCTGTTTATATCTTCTGTTCCTGTCTTCTGTTCCTCATGTCTTCTGTTCCTCATGTCTTCTGTTCCTGTCTTCTGTTCCTGTCTTCTGTTTATATCTTCTGTTCCTGTCTTCTGTTCTTCATGTCTTCTGTTCCTTATGTCTTCTGTTCCTGTCTTCTGTTCCTCATGTCTTCTGTTCCCCCTGTCTTCTGTTCCTCATGTCTTCTGTTCCTCATGTCTTCTGTTCCTCATGTCTTCTGTTCCTGTCTTCTGTTCCTGTCTTCTGTCCCTCATGTCTTCTGTTCCCCATGTCTTCTGTTCCTCATGTCTTCTGTTCCTCATGTCTTCTGTTCCTCATGTCTTCTGTTCCTGTCTTTTGTCCCTCATGTCTTCTGTTCCCCATATCTTCTGTTCCTCATGTCTTCTGTTCCTGTCTTCTGTTCCTCATGTCTTCTGTTCCTGTCTCCTGTTCCTCATGTCTTCTGTTCCTGTCTTCTGTTCCTCATGTCTTCTGTTCCGCATGTCTTCTGTTCCTCATGTCTTCTGTTCCTGTCGACTGTTCCTGTCTTCTGTTCCTGTCTTCTGTTCCTCATGTCTTCTGTTCCTCATATCTTCTGTTCCTCATGTCTTCTGTTCCTGTCTTCTGTTCCCGTCTTCTGTTCCTCCTGTCTTCTGTTCCTCCTGTCTTCTGTTCCTGTCTTCTGTTCATATCTTCTGTTCCTCATGTCTTCTGTTCCTCATGTCTTCTGTTCCTCATGTCTTCTGTTCCTCAAGTCTTCTGTTCCTCATGTCTTCTGTTCCTGTCTTCTGTTCCTGTCTTCTGTTTATATCTTCTGTTCCTGTCTTCTGTTCCTCATGTCTTCTGTTCCTGTCTTCTGTTCCTGTCTTCTGTTTATATCTTCTGTTCCTGTCTTCTGTTCTTCATGTCTTCTGTTCCTTATGTCTTCTGTTCCTGTCTTCTGTTCCTCATGTCTTCTGTTCCCCCTGTCTTCTGTTCCTCATGTCTTCTGTTCCTCATGTCTTCTGTTCCTGTCTTCTGTCCCTCATGTCTTCTGTTCCCCATGTCTTCTGTTCCTCATGTCTTCTGTTCCTCATGTCTTCTGTTCCTCATGTCTTCTGTTCCTGTCTTTTGTCCCTCATGTCTTCTGTTCCCCATATCTTCTGTTCCTGTCTTCTGTTCCTCATGTCTTCTGTTCCTGTCTTCTGTTCCTCATGTCTTCTGTTCCTGTCTCCTGTTCCTCATGTCTTCTGTTCCTGTCTTCTGTTCCTGTCTTCTGTTTATATCTTCTGTTCCTGTCTTCTGTTCTTCATGTCTTCTGTTCCTTATGTCTTCTGTTCCTGTCTTCTGTTCCTCATGTCTTCTGTTCCCCCTGTCTTCTGTTCCTCATGTCTTCTGTTCCTCATGTCTTCTGTTCCTCATGTCTTCTGTTCCTGTCTTCTGTTCCTGTCTTCTGTCCCTCATGTCTTCTGTTCCCCATGTCTTCTGTTCCTCATGTCTTCTGTTCCTCATGTCTTCTGTTCCTCATGTCTTCTGTTCCTGTCTTTTGTCCCTCATGTCTTCTGTTCCCCATATCTTCTGTTCCTCATGTCTTCTGTTCCTGTCTTCTGTTCCTCATGTCTTCTGTTCCTGTCTCCTGTTCCTCATGTCTTCTGTTCCTGTCTTCTGTTCCTCATGTCTTCTGTTCCTCATGTCTTCTGTTCCTCATGTCTTCTGTTCCGCATGTCTTCTGTTCCTCATGTCTTCTGTTCCTGTCGACTGTTCCTGTCTTCTGTTCCTGTCTTCTGTTCCTCATGTCTTCTGTTCCTCATATCTTCTGTTCCTCATGTCTTCTGTTCCTGTCTTCTGTTCCCGTCTTCTGTTCCTCCTGTCTTCTGTTCCTCCTGTCTTCTGTTCCTGTCTTCTGTTCATATCTTCTGTTCCTCATGTCTTCTGTTCCTCATGTCTTCTGTTCCTCATGTCTTCTGTTCCTCATGTCTTCTGTTCCTCAAGTCTTCTGTTCCTCATGTCTTCTG
This sequence comes from Cottoperca gobio, assembly GCF_900634415.1. NCBI lineage: Eukaryota > Metazoa > Chordata > Actinopteri > Perciformes > Bovichtidae > Cottoperca > Cottoperca gobio. The sequence goes on from NC_041367.1 coordinate 1,035,559, forward strand.
TTCCTGTCTTCTGTTCCTGTCTTCTGTTTATATCTTCTGTTCCTGTCTTCTGTTCCTCATGTCTTCTGTTCCTCATGTCTTCTGTTCCTGTCTTCTGTTCCTGTCTTCTGTTTATATCTTCTGTTCCTGTCTTCTGTTCTTCATGTCTTCTGTTCCTTATGTCTTCTGTTCCTGTCTTCTGTTCCTCATGTCTTCTGTTCCCCCTGTCTTCTGTTCCTCATGTCTTCTGTTCCTCATGTCTTCTGTTCCTGTCTTCTGTCCCTCATGTCTTCTGTTCCCCATGTCTTCTGTTCCTCATGTCTTCTGTTCCTCATGTCTTCTGTTCCTCATGTCTTCTGTTCCTCATGTCTTCTGTTCCTGTCTTTTGTCCCTCATGTCTTCTGTTCCCCATATCTTCTGTTCCTGTCTTCTGTTCCTCATGTCTTCTGTTCCTGTCTTCTGTTCCTCATGTCTTCTGTTCCTGTCTCCTGTTCCTCATGTCTTCTGTTCCTGTCTTCTGTTCCTGTCTTCTGTTCCTCATGTCTTCTGTTCCTCATGTCTTCTGTTCCGCATGTCTTCTGTTCCTCATGTCTTCTGTTCCTGTCGACTGTTCCTGTCTTCTGTTCCTGTCTTCTGTTCCTCATGTCTTCTGTTCCTCATATCTTCTGTTCCTCATATCTTCTGTTCCTCATGTCTTCTGTTCCTGTCTTCTGTTCCTCCTGTCTTCTGTTCCTCCTGTCTTCTGTTCCTGTCTTCTGTTCATATCTTCTGTTCATATCTTCTGTTCCTCATGTCTTCTGTTCCTCATGTCTTCTGTTCCTCATGTCTTCTGTTCCTCATATCTTCTGTTCCGCATATCTTCTGTTCCTCATGTCTTCTGTTCCTCCTGTCTTCTGTTCCTGTCTTCCGTTCCTGTCTTCTGTTCCTCATGTCTTCTGTTCTTGTCTTCTGTTCCTGTCTTCTGTTCCTAATATTTGTTCCTCATGACTTCTGTTCCTGTCTTCTGTTCCTGTCTTCTGTTCCTCATGTCTTCTGTTGTCTTTCTGTTTGTCTCTCAGGGTAACAAAGGGGGCGTGTCTGTGCGTCTGTCTTTCTACGGACACATGCTCTGTTTCCTCAACTGTCACCTGGCGGCACATATGAACTACGCCACGGAGAGAGTGGATGAGTTCGAGTACATCATGGACAAGCAGGTCTTTGACGGTAAAAAGGCTCCGAGAATTGTTGACCACAGGTGAGAAAATACACAGAATACAAAATGTTTCAATGTTCGTTTATTAAAGTTGGACAGGGCAGGTACAGCAGCCTAAATATGAAGTAATTTAAGCGTTACACATTCATTTTTTTCAATTCTTCAATATTCCTCATTCCCTTCTCTGTCTCTCTCTCGCTGCAGGCTGGTGTTCTGGTTTGGAGATCTGAACTTCAGAATCCAGGACCATGGTATGCACTTTGTCCGCTCCTGCATCAACAATCAAACCTACAACCTGCTGTGGAGCAACGACCAGGTATGAATGAACTCCTGTTCATATGAAGGTGCAACACTGGCATGATCTGTGCACCAGTAACCAGAATATTAATATTAGTCGTGTTAAGTTATTTCCTGGTTTAGCTACTTCACAATAAAAGCTTAGTAGCAGCGAAGAGTAAACTTGAAGCCTCTGAGCGGCTGCAGAGAGACTTCTGCTTCTTTGCCGTGGATGGAATATACTTTGCTCCTCGTTGTCTTCAGTGTGTTTCATGTCAGGATCCAAAACTATTGTCTACAATTCTCCACATGTAACAATTTACCCAAAGTGCCACACTGCCCCCTGCTGGACGGGTTTGGTAAATACACAGAACTCATGAAATGGCTCCGACAAGCTTTTAAATAACAAAATAACATTTTATTGAGAAGAATTTCTAAGAAATTAAATGTGTGTTGTCAGCAGATATTCCACTTAGCTTTCTTCTCATAAACACAGAGAACACAATCCTGTGTACACATCATTTTACATTTTCTCCCCAACACAGAACCAAACAAATGTCAAATAGCACCCAGTATTAATTACTCAGGCAGTATAAATACAATAGATACATATATATATGCAACAGATAAATATATATATGCAACAGATAAATATATATATGCAACAGATAAATATATATATGCAACAGATAAATATATGCAACAGATAAATATATATATATATATATGCAACAGATAAATATATATATGCAATAGATAAATATATATATGAAACAGATAAATATATATGAAACAGATAAATATATATATATGCAACAGATAAATATATATATGCAATAGATAAATATATATATGCAACAGATAAATATATGCAACAGATAAATATGTATGCAACAGATAAATATATATATGCAACAGATAAATATATGCAACAGATAAATATATATATGCAACAGATAAATATATATATATGCAACAGATAAATATATGCAACAGATAAATATATATATGCAACAGATAAATATATATATGCAACAGATAAATATATATATGCAATAGATAAATATATATATGAAACAGATAAATATATATGAAACAGATAAATATATATATGCAACAGATAAATATATATATGAAACAGATAAATATATATGAAACAGATAAATATATATATGCAATAGATAAATATATACATGCAACAGATAAATATATATATGAAACAGATAAATATATATATGCAATAGATAAATATATATATGCAACAGATAAATATGTATGCAACAGATAAATATGTATGCAACAGATAAATATATATATGCAACAGATAAATATATATGCAACAGATAAATATATATATGCAATAGATAAATATATATATATGCAACAGATAAATATGTATGCAACAGATAAATATCTATGCAACAGATAAATATATATATGCAACAGATAAATATATATGCAACAGATAAATATATATATGCAATAGATAAATATATGCAATAGAAAAATATATATGCAACAGATAAATATATATATGCAATAGATAAATATATATATATGCAACAGATACATATATATGCAACAGATAAATATATATATATGCAATAGATAAATATATATATATGCAACAGATAAATATATATATGCAATAGATAAATATATATATATGCAACAGATACATATATATGCAACAGATAAATATATATATATGCAATAGATAAATATATATATATATGCAACAGATAAATATATATATATGCAATAGACAAATATATATATATATGAAACAGATAAATATATATATGCAACAGATAAATATATATATATGAAACAGATAAATATATATGCAACAGATAAATATATATATGCAACAGATAAATATATAAGCAACAGATAAATATATATATGCAACAGATAAATATATAAGCAACAGATAAATATATATGCAACAGATAAATATATATGCAACAGATAAATATATAAGCAACAGATAAATATATATGCAACAGATAAATATATATATGAAACAGATAAATATATATGCAACAGATAAATATATATGCAACAGATAAATATATATATGAAACAGATAAATATATATGCAATAGGATAAATATATATGCAACAGATAAATATATATGAAACAGATAAATATATATGCAATAGATAAATATATATGCAACAGATAAATATATATGCAACAGATAAATATATATATGCAATAGATAAATATATATATGAAACAGATAAATATATATGAAACAGATAAATATATATGCAACAGATAAATATATATATGCAACAGATAAATATATATATGCAACAGATAACTATATATATATATGCAACAGATAAATATATGCAATAGATAAATATATATGCAACAGATAAATATATATATATGCAATAGATAAATATATATATGCAACAGATAAATATATATATGCAATAGATAAATATATATGCAACAGATAAATATATATATATGCAACAGATAAATATATATATATGCAATAGATAAATATATGCAACAGATAAATATATATATGCAACAGATAAATATATATATGCAACAGATAAATATATGCAACAGATAAATATATATATGCAACAGATAAATATATATGCAACACATAAATATATATATGCAACAGATAAATATATATGCAACAGATAAATATATATATGCAATAGATAAATATATGCAATAGATAAATATATATGCAATAGATAAATATATATGCAACAGATAAATATATATATGCAATAGATAAATATATATGCAACAGATAAATATATATGCAACAGATAAATATATATATGCAATAGATAAATATATATGCAACAGATAAATATATATATATGAAACAGATAAATATATATATGAAACAGATAAATATATATGCAATAGATAAATATATATGAAACAGATAAATATATATGCAATAGATAAATATATATGAAATAGATAAATATGATGCAGGAACTTATTTTAAGAAAAAAAAGTGTACTCACACTGCAGGGAGGAAGACTTTCATTGTGAAGAATCTTTAGGACATGAAATGCGTTTTACAGCCGCTGCTTCGACTGCTCTGAGTCAGTTAAACATGGCTGCCGTGTGTGTTAGTCGTGGCTCATCATGTGTTGTCGTCCTCAGCTGACCATGATGAAGAAGAAGGAGCAGCTGCTGCAGGAGTTTGAAGAAGGGCCTCTGGACTTTCAGCCCACGTACAAGTTTGACTTGAACACCGATACTTATGACAGCAGGTAACATCAGGATCACTCTCGTTTTATTTCAGTACTTTCCTCTTGAAATGTTCATTTGAATATATTTCATCTTCGCCTTTTTTAAACTTCTCAGGCTCTACAGGACTTGGTTTGGCTTTAAGTAAGAGTGTGTCCACCTGTATCACGTCTCCCCTTTAATAATTCACCTAACTGCACCTCACTGTAGCATCCTCATCTTCACTGCATCTTAAAGACTTCATGCAGAAACTCTTCATGTGAACATTAAACACACGAGCAGGTGCAACTAACACACGCCACATGTTGGTGACTTTACAGGAAGTGCTCAGAGCGCACAGATTTGCTGTTAAAGGTACAATGTGGAGTTTTTCACCACGAGTGGAAACATGTAGCAATGTTTTTATTGTTGCACGCACGGCTGATGAGACGCACGTCCTAAATCTTTGTTTACATCCATGTCTGCCAGAAAAACTTTGGTTTTACAAATTCAACCCATTTGCTAAAGGGACAGTTCACTCCACAATCTAAAAGACATATTGTTCCTCTTACCTGATGCTATTTATGAATCTATAGATACAGAAAAGCTCAACAGCATCGTCCAGTAATCACGACCCTGGTACTGAAGACGATGCACAGACCTTGTTGTGAGCCGTTCATGTAGGAACTACTTTCTGTAGCCGGGTCATGATTTCTGGAAGGAGATTTTGCTGTTGAGGTTTTTAAATGTTTTCTTTGGCGCTTTGAGCTCCACAAGCCGACGAAGGCAGACGTCTCTATAACTCACCAAAACTCTCTGGATGGATAAATATCTCTGCAGGTTAGAGGGAAAAACACAACCAAATGTTTTACAAATAACTCCACATTATGCTTTTAAAAGGTAAATATCAACAGTCCATATTAACCTGCATTTAACCTAAAAGCCTGTTTATATAAAAGCCCTGAACAGCTGACATGCATGGCATGGAGTTATGATGGTGGATAATTCTCTATATGTGTGTTGGATTATATAATTCTCTGACACAGAAGCGTTTCCTGCTGTTCTGGATGTTTCATTCATAACGCTGACGTGACGAATGCTGCGATGCTTCTGTGCTCGTAGAATCATCGACTTTAACGCTGGCGTTCAGATAAAGACGAGGCTGCACTAATATTATTAATATTATACCGTCAGTAGAATTAGATTCGGGGAAGCTAACCAGAAAATGTCACGTGTTCGGGGAGTAAGTTACGTAATTTATGGGAAGTAACGTATAAGTTAACATGAGTAGGTGTTCGTTAGACTCCTCACTAACGTCGCCTTCTCTGTCCGGTCCTCATCTGTCCAGCGGTAAGAAGCGTAAACCCGCCTGGACCGACAGGATCCTGTGGCGGCTCCACCCCGCAGCCCCGCCCCCCGACCAGCAGGATGAAAACACTGGACTGGATGTGAAGAAGGAAGAGGAAGAGGAAGAGGAGTACCCGCTGAAGATCAGACAGGACTCATACACCAGCAACATGGAGTACAGCATCAGTGACCACAAGCCTGTCATCAGCGTCTTCACTCTGGAGGTGACACACACACACACACACACACTCACACACACCCTTTATATACTGACCTGTGGGCCGACCTGCAAACATCCAAACGTGTCATTTAAACACGGAATGTCCTTTAATGAATGTGTGACATGGAAGGTGATTTAAGTTCCCTCCCCGTGTGTGCAGCTGAGGAAGATGTACGAGGCTCCTCTGGTGCGTCTGCAGGCTGAGGGCGACTGGAGCGCCGACATTGACGCCACGGTCCTATACACCCCCCTGCAGCCCTTCCCCTCCAGCACGTGGGACTGGATCGGCCTCTTTAAGGTTGGCTGAACAATAAGCTGTAAAACTGGCACTTTAAAGGTGACGCTTCAGTGTGACCAACGTGTTTATGAAATGCAGGTTGGATTCAGCAGCGTGTCGGACTACATCACTTACACGTGGGTCAAAGACGACGAAGTGGCCTTCGATGAGGAAGTCATGCAGGTACAACTCGTGCACCATCACGCCAAGAGCAACGTCTAAAGAGATGCTGAGATGTTCCTGCTGTTCAGATATTAACAGCTTTAAGCACCAATGAGTCAACGTTGACACATGATCAGCTGATGATATAATAAGTGTCTGTTTCTGTAGGTTTATGTCAGTAAAGAGGAGATCCCTGTGCGGGGGGGAGAGTGTGTGCTGTGCTACTACAGCGGCTCTCTGCGCTGCATCATCGGAGTCAGCGAGCCGTTCAAGGTGAGCGACGCACCTCCGAGTAACACAGCCAGATCCACTGACAGACCGGGCAGTGCACCGCTGTCACCACCAGGGCCCCCGCAGTGTTTACACGCCGCATCATCACATCACAGTTCATTTATCTGATGCTTTAGTTTTCTTTGAGACTCTCGGTAAACAAACACAACTTCTCTCTCGTAGGTCCAGGAGTCCAAGGTCGCCAGCGAGGAAGGCCTGGAGCCCGAGAAGATCAACGGACTCGACCAAACCGTCGCCAGCGAAGAGTGCTGGCAGTGATCTGTCAGTGCGGAGGGATCTGGAAGTAGTTCTGTCTGAACCACAGCAAAGCTTTTCATTACTGTGTTTCCTGAATGTTCATACTGCTCCTCACCGTCTGTGTGTGACTCCGCCCTGTGTGTGACTCCGCTCTGTGTGTGACACCGCTCTGTGTGTGACTCCGCTCTGTGTGTGACTCCGCCCTGTGTGTGACTCCGCCCTGTGTGTGACTCCGCTCTGTGTGTGACACCGCTCTGTGTGTGACTCCGCTCTGTGTGTGACTCCGCCCTGTGTGTGACTCCGCCCTGTGTGTGACTCCGCCCTGTGTGTGACTCCGCCCTGTGTGTGTCTCCGCTCTGTGAGTGTCTCCGCTCTGTGTGTGACTCCGCCCTGTGTGTGACTCCGCCCTGTGTGTGACTCCGCTCTGTGTGTGTCTCCGCTCTGTGTGTGACTCCGCCCTGTGTGTGACTCCGCCCTGTGTGTGACTCCGCCCTGTGTGTGACTCCGCCCTGTGTGTGTACTCCGCCCTGTGTGTGTCTCCGCTCTGTGAGTGTACTCCGCTCTGTGTGTGACTCCGCTCTGTGAGTGTCTCCGCTCTGTGTGTGACTCCGCTCTGTGTGTGACTCCGCCCTGTGTGTGACTCCGCTCTGTGTGTGACTCCGCTCTGTGTGTGACTCCGCCCTGTGTGTGACTCCGCTCTGTGTGTGACTCCGCCCTGTGTGTGACTCCGCCTCTGTGTGTGACTCCGCTCTGTGTGTGACTCCGCTCTGTGTGTGACTCCGCTCTGTGTGTGACTCCGCCCTGTGTGTGACTCCGCCCTGTGTGTGACTCCGCTCTGTGTGTGACTCCGCTCTGTGTGTGACTCCGCTCTGTGCTTCTCTCTCCGTGTTCAAGAATCTGAGGTCTGACAGAAATCATGCAGAGCAGAAATCTTCATCAAGCGACCTGAAACCCTGTGAAGAAGTTTATTTTATAGAATAAAAACTCACTTTTGAATTGGTCTTACATTTAACAGGTTAATGAGGAATGTGAGGAATGTAAGGAATGTGCTGTGTGTGCTCAGATATTTGTGTTTTAATGCTGAACGTTCCCACAGCTGCTCAAAGAAAACCTGCAACACTGAATATTTAACTTTGTCTTTGATTATGAAGAGAAAAAGGGAAAGTAAACAAAGATCATCGGCCTTCTTATTTCGTTTCGTTTTCACATCGATTTGTTGTCATTTTGCAGCAAAACGAGCAAAATTAAAATCCCACTGAAGCCTGTGAACATGAACTGATTCCGCAGCAGGAAACACCTTCGTTAATAATAATATCTACCTGTGACGTCCACTTCAGTCTGACTTTATATGTAGAGCTGGTTCAGGACACTCAGCAGTGATCTGCTCACACGTGACGTTGTGAGCAGTTTCATGCAGGAACTATTTTCTCTCTGCCGCATCACTGCAGACGGCAGCGTGCATGCACTCGTGTGTGTAGTTCGGTATATTATATATTATATTGAAAACTCAGCTGATAAATAGCACTGGAGGGAAAATATGTCTTCCCTTTTAAATAAAGAGATTTAATGTGTTGAGGTGAACTCACTGTGACTCCTTACACTCTCCTTTATTATTATTTAAAACATGTCTGTTAGTGTGTAATTCTTATTAAGTTGCAGATAATTACTAGTCAGACGGATCTTCTGTCCTGAGCACTTTGCTGGAGTTGATGCACTGAATCTGTTTGAAATGCTTTGTGTTTTATTCTCTGTTTAAAGTTTTCATGCCCTTCAGTGTCTCCTGAGGATCATACTCATGTTGTATAACTTGTTGAGATCATTGTATTCATTCCTTTTAAAGCTGAGAACTTGTTGCTGTTTGTTGTTATGCAAAGTATTTATAGGTTGTCAGTGTTTCCTGAAAGTGCCTTTGAGAAGCTGCTTTATGTTTCGTGTGACGAAGCTGTAAGTATCTTTAATATTCATCAAATGAAACGTGCTGTGAGACCAACATGTATAGCTTTACAGATATTAAAAGTCTTATAACTTCATTCTGTGTGCTTTATTACTATTCTGTTCATATTATACTATTGCTTTATTTATTACTTTATTTATTACATTATTATTACTTTATTTATTACATTATTATTACTTTATTTATTACATTATCATGACTTTATTACTTTATTATGACTTCATTTATCACTTTATTATTACTTTATTATGACTATTATTACTTTATCTATTACTTTATGACTTTATTTATTACATTATCATGACTTTATTACTTTATTATGACTTCATTTATCACTTTATTATTACTTTATTACTTTATTATGACTATTATTACTTTATCTATTACTTTATTTATGACTTTATTTATTACATTATTATTACTTTATTTATTACTTTATTATGACTTCATTTATCACTTTATTATTATTTTATTTATTACTTTATTATGACTTTATTTATTACTTTATTACTTCATTTATTACTTTATTATGACTTCATTTATCACTTTATTATTACTTTATTTATTACTTTATTATTACTTTATTTATTACTTTATTATGACTTTATTTATTATTTTATTATGACTTTATTTATTACTTTATTATGACTTTATCACTTTATTATGACTTTATTTATGACTATTTGTTACTTTATGACTTTATTTATGACTTTATTATGAAAAACTGAATTTAGACCTTTTTATAACTTTGTAACGTATTTTATGACTTTTATTTCATACTATGACTTATTAATTTTTTTATGACATCCAATACTAGGATTGTATAATGATTAAAACATATATATGCTATACTATGACTTTTTATAATGACATTTTAATTACATATACTGTTTTTTAATCAAAGTTTTTATGACTATATTATGACTTATTAAATGATTTAATGACATTTTTAAGACACTATACTGATTTCTTATGACATTATACTATGTTGTTTTATTAAGGTTTTTATGACATAATATACTTTAACTTTTTATTACATTTTCTAATTAAATCTTTGACATTTTTCATCACAGGATTTTCCTTCTGCAGTATTTGAATATAAGTATTTCAAAATGAATCTCAGACGTTGACTTGTGAACCTTTTATGTGAACACACTTCAAAACAATTCCACAGATTATTTTTACATTACATTACACTTTAGTTTTTATATTTAACAACAGGAACATTAACCTTCTTCATCACAACGTGATCCACGATGTGACCACACGATGATGATCCAGAGCTGAAGCAGCGCGTCCTCCGCAGGAACTCGCTCTTTAATTCAAGCAGATGTAGATTTGGCACTTCACCTAGAAACCAGAGAGGAACGTCAACAAACACACTTCATCTTATTCTACAGGCTTCTGTTGACGCTGTCGTCATCTTTAAATAAAGCTATTGTTTGTTATTGTGGATATAAAAGTGATACAGCAGATGTGATGAGATCAACATGCTGCATTCATCTTGTTCCAAGACATGTGGAGCTCATCACACGAGTCTGAAACAGTCCCACGAATATAATATGAATATACTAATATTAGTGCAGCCTCATCGTTTAAATGCTCCTGTGATGCAGGAACGTTACCTTGTGCCAGCGCAGGGTGAGGAGGGGCAGCGCCAGGTGACAGTGGGGGCAGGTGCTGATCTGGTGGGGGTCACCTGCATCCCCCCAGGGACCCCTGCTGAGGCCGTCTGACAGGGAGGCAGCCATAGAGGCCCGGCTCAGCCAGGGAGGGGAGTCCACCTCCCTCTCTCCACCCTCAGCCTCCCTCTCTCCCCCCTCCACTTCCCTCTCTCCCCCCTCAGCCTCCACTTCCCTCTCTCCCCCCTCCACCTCCCTCTCCCCCCCCTCAGCCTCGTCCAGCCCGGCAGCTGGAACACACTCCAGCTGTGGAAACAGACACACATATGATCCCCTGCTGTATCAGCTGCACGCTGGATGAAACCTGCACAAAGTAAATGTTTGTTTCCATCCCGTGCGTTAGAGCATCAGGAGCATCAGGAGCATCAGGAGCTGCAGGTGCAGATGTTTGTTTCTACCAGCCGTTCTTATGCAAGATGTTCCGTAAGCTGACTTTAGTTTCATCACATGACATGTTTTGTACCTCATGTTGCTCGATCTCCTCCACTGGAAACGGTTCCGAACATCCGCGACAACTCATTGTTACAGTTTCTGTAGAAAAAGAGAAGAAGAGTTTAAGAGAAGTGATGATTGTTACAGTTTAATGCTCCGATATGTAAATAATGAAACATTCTGCAGCAGCTTCATGAGTTCAGTGAATCAACCGGACTCTGAAAACAGAAACTGTTGATTTGGAGAAGAAGCCACAGGCTGGACTCTCTGGCATCGAGTGAGAGCTCAACGTGCCGCCGCCGCCGCTCCTGTGGTTTGTTTACCAATACAAATAAAGAACATGTCGGCCGTGTGGGAGAATCACAGATCAGCGACATGCAGTTTGTAAGACGTGTGAAGTCTGCAGACTTTCTGACTTTGTAAAACACTTTAGTATTTCTTCTCAGATATAAAAGTTTCTCTTGCAACATGTTTCCTTCCAGAATATGTGACCTCACGCACGAGAACGGGACAGACGGACATGAAAATAACAACAAACAACATTGTTATCCCCCCCCCCCCTTACCTCTGGCGGCTGGCGGCGTGCTGGCACTTTGAGGAGAACCTGAGTCGTCGTCCGCAGCCGTGCAGGTGGAGGCGTGCTCGGGCTGCTGCCTCAGGGTGACGTAGCGGCCGCAGTCCCTGCAGAGCTCGGTGCGACTCCCGCAGGCCAGACTGTGCTCGTCCAGCTCCTTCCACGGCAGCTCCAGCTCACAGAAGCAGCAGCTCTGCAGACGCTCCACACACTCCTCAGCCTGAGAGACTTCCTCACATCAGTGTCTGGGAGGGTTACTTTAAAAATGTATTCTGATACGATTACTAATTAAAGAATGTATTCAGGAATAAGAGGAAATTAAAAGCAAAAGGTTCAGAGTACAGAGTTCAGAGTACAGAGTTCAGAGTTCAGAGTACAGAGTTCAGAGTACAGAGTTCAGAGTACAGAGTTCAGAGTTCAGAGTACAGAGTTCAGAGTACAGAGTTCAGAGTACAGAGTTCAGAGTTCAGAGTTCAGAGTACAGAGTTCAGAGTACAGAGTTCAGAGTACAGAGTTCAGAGTTCAGAGTTCAGAGTTCAGAGTACAGAGTTCAGAGTACAGAGTTCAGAGTTCAGAGTTCAGAGTACAGAGTTCAGAGTACAGAGTTCAGAGTACAGAGTTCAGAGTTCAGAGTACAGAGTTCAAGAGTTCAGTTCAGAGTACAGAGTTCAGAGTACAGAGTTCAGAGTTCAGAGTTCAGAGTACAGAGTTCAGAGTACAGAGTTCAGAGTACAGAGTTCAGAGTTCAGAGTACAGAGTACAGAGTTCAGAGTACAGAGTTCAGAGTTCAGAGTACAGAGTTCAGAGTTCAGAGTACAGAGTTAAGAGTACAGAGTTCAGAGTTAAGAGTACAGAGTTCAGAGTACAGAGTTAAGAGTTCAGAGTTCAGAGTACAGAGTTCAGAGTACAGAGTTCAGAGTACAGAGTTCAGAGTACAGAGTTCAGAGTTCAGAGTTCAGAGTACAGAGTTCAGAGTACAGAGTTCAGAGTACAGAGTTCAGAGTACAGAGTTCAGAGTTACAGAGTTCAGAGTACAGAGTTCAGAGTACAGAGTTCAGAGTACAGAGTTCAGAGTACATAGTTCAGAGTACAGAGTTACAGAGTTCAGAGTACAGAGTTCAGATCAGAGTCAGAGTACAGAGTTCAGAGTACAGAGTTCAGAGTACAGAGTTCAGAGTACAGAGTTCAGAGTTCAGAGTTCAGAGTACAGAGTTCAGAGTTCAGAGTACAGAGTACAGAGTTCAGAGTACAGAGTTCAGAGTACAGAGTTCAGAGTACAGAGTTCAGAGTTCAGAGTACAGAGTTCAGAGTACAGAGTACAGAGTTAAGAGTACAGAGTACAGAGTTCAGAGTACAGAGTTCAGAGTACAGAGTTACAGAGTTAAGAGTATCAGAGTTCAGAGTACAGAGTTCAGAGTTCAGAGTTCAGAGTTCAGAGTACAGAGTTCAGAGTTCAGAGTACAGAGTTCAAGAGTACAGAGTTCAGAGTACAGAGTTCAGAGTTACAGAGTTCAGAGTCAGAGTTAAGAGTTCAGAGTACAGAGTCAGAGTTACAGAGTTCAGAGTACAGAGTTCAGAGTACAGAGTACAGAGTTCAGAGTTACAGAGTACAGAGTTCAGAGTACAGAGTTCAGAGTTCAGAGTACAGAGTACAGAGTACAGAGTTCAGAGATCAGAGTACAGAGTTCAGAGTACAGAGTTCAGAGTTAAGAGTACAGAGTTCAGAGTTAAGAGTTAAGAGTTAAGAGTTCAGAGTTAAGAGTTCAGAGTACAGAGTACAGAGTTCAGAGTTCAGAGTTACTCTTTATGCTTTGCACGCTTCTCGCCTGCAGGTCGTGTGTCAGTGAGAAGAGATACAGAGTAGAAGAACTTCTCTGCAGCACAATACTTTATGCAGACAAGGATTTTGCCACGATTTTTATTACGCCGGTGACAAATAATCGTGTTTATTTAGCTTCATATTTACTGATCCGTCTTTTCTTTCAGTTCCAACATGATCATGGATATGCTTCCAGAAGAAAGACACAATATACGACGTAAACATCAGTAAAACAAAAAGCTTAATGAAAGACAACTCAATGAAACCCGAGCATGATCTGTAGAAGAAGAACAGTGACCTGGAGCTTCCCTGTTCATCCCTAATGAGGCTTAAACACTGGATCCTACATTTTCCATAATGCAACAGGAACATTACGTGGGGTGAGAACTCACCTCATGATCCATCAGCTGACAGCGCTCCATCTTCTGGTTACACTTGGAGCATCTCACCTGCAAACAAACAGAGATGTAAACCTGCAGTGTGTGTGTGTGTGTGTGTGTGTGTGTGTGTGTGTGTGTGTGTGTGTGTGTGTGTGTGTGTGTGTGTGTGTACCAGGGTGTGCTCTTCCTCTCTGTGTTGGTCCAGTTGCTCTCTGGGAACTGATTCTCCACAGTCGGGGCAGAGACACAGGAAGCGGCTGCAGTGAGTTTCATGCAGAGCGAAGTTTGTCTCTGCAACTTCTTTATGGCTTAAAGAGAGTTTGAGGAAAGTTTATTAAAACTATCATCTGATACAAGTTATATATATATATATATATATATATATATATATATATATATATATTATATATATATATATATTTATATATATATATATATATATATTATATATATATATATATATATATATATTATATATATATTTATATATATATATATATAAAGAAATACTTTATAATAATATGATCTTTTATCAGTTACTCTCATTTCTCCACAAACAATCAGAGTAAAGTCTTGATGAATTAAAGTGAATGAACTCTCACACAACTCTTTACACTAAAACTTTAATATTTAAAACACTTTGTTTTTCCTACAGATCCCCCCCCCCCATCATATGCGCCTGGATAAACAGACCATCCTCACACAGTGAAAATAGGCCCTTATTGCTCCTCAGCACTGGCTCCCCGCGGGGCTGCGTGCTGAGCCCTCCACTCTCCACACTCTACACACACGACTGCTCTCCCATTCACCCCCCCCAACTCCATTATAAAGTTTGCAGATGACACCACTGTGGTCGGCCACATATATAAGGGAGTCGACGAGTCGGCATACAGAGACGAGATCCTGAAGCTGTCTGCGTGGTGTTCAGCTAACAACCTACATCTGAACACAAGCAAAACAAAAGAACTCATCATAGACTTCAGAAAACACCGTCCAGAACCCCCCCCCCTTCACCTCAATGGAGAGAGAGTGGAGAGGGTCCCCACCTTTAAGTTCCTGGGGGTTCAAATCTCGGAGAGCCTCAGCTGGACAGCACACACCACTGCAGCAGTTAAGAAGGCCCAGCAGCGACTACACTTCCTGAGGGTGCTACGGATGAACAGACTGAACAAGAAGCTGCTGCTGTCCTTCTGCTGTCATACTCCATCTCTGTGTGGTCTGCTGGATGTTCAGCTGCGGACAAGGAAGCCCTGCAGAGAGGGATTAGGATGGCTGCCCCCTCCCCTCTCTGGAACACATCTCCACCTCCCGCTGCCTCAGCAGAGCAAACACAATACTAAAGGACAGCTCTCCCCAGGTCAGACTGCTCTCTCTCCTGCCTTCTGGGAGAAGATACAGGAGCTTCAAATCAGATTCTACCCCCGTCAGGCTGCTTAACCTCCACACCTAATGCAATAACCATCTTCACACACATACACACTCTGAATGCACTTTAAAAAAAGTATAAACTATTTCTATATCAATATTTTAAACTATGTATTCCCCGTATGATTGCTTATGTTGTCTGTCCTACTGCCGTGTTTTTAATGTTCTGTGTGTCTTTGTATGTTTTGCACTCTGAGTCTCAGTGTACTTTTTGTATAATGACAATAAAAGGCTTTAACGTTAACTTAACTTTAGTTACGGGCTGATATAAATAAATATATATATATATATATATATATATATATATATATATATATATATATATATATATATATATATATATATATATATATGTATTTATACCTTGATTGCAACTGGATTATTTACACCAAGAGTTTCACAGAGGGTTCATGATAGTCCATACTTATTATGTTTTATTGTAACACATTGAAACACGAGTTATAACAGGAAGTTACTCTGATGGTTTGAACTGTCTGTCCACTGAGCTGAAATCTGCTGAGAATAGAAGTAGTGAATATAGAAAGTGAAAGTGTCCTCCCGGCTGCCGTCCAACCTGACAGCTCATGTTAGTTTTCTTAAGAAACTTTACAAAACAACCAAAACAACTCAAAAGAATTACAAAACGACTCAAAAGGACTACAAGAAGAGGCTGAACAACAAAGTGTGTGTTGCACCAAGCCGAACTTTATCCCACTGCTCGCTGCCTCGTGAGAAGTTTGGTGTCCGGATCATACTGACTTAATAATATTCAGATGTATAAATATAATAATAATATATATATATAATATATAATGTGCAGCTCGAGCTCACTCACCACTGGCCGCAGGTGCGCGTGGCCTCCTGGTCCTCCATGAACCCTCTCACAACGAGCCGCTGACGGCAGAACTTTAACCTTCTGACTCTTTCGGTTTCCATTCAGCGGAACAGAAAGTGAAATCTTTCTGCTCCATCACAGCTTGTTATTCTGCACATCCGGTGTCCGCCACAAGGGGGGGCCAAAGATCACGAGCGCAGGACTGTGAAGGACGCGTCGCTATGGAGACAGATACCGGAAGTAGCCACTGTTATGTGAGAGTTAGCCACTACTTTCTATAACACACAATAAAACATAAAAACAGGAGCCAGGATTCATTGTTTTTGGTCTTTTTGCATCTCTGTGTGGTTGTTTTGTGTCTCTGTGTGGTTGTTTTGTGTCTCTGTGTGGTTGTTTTGCATCTCTGTGTGGTTGTTTTGTGTCTCTTTGTGGTTGTTTTGTGTCTCTTTGTGGTTGTTTTGTGTCTCTGTGTGGTTGTTTTGTGTCTCTTTGTGGTTGTTTTGTGTCTCTTTGTGGTTGTTTTGTGTCTCTTTGTGGTTGTTTTGTGTCTCTTTGTGGTTGTTTTGTGTCTCTGTGTGGTTGTTTTGTGTCTCTTTGTGGTTGTTTTGTGTCTCTTTGTGGTTGTTTTGCATCTCTGTGTGGTTGTTTTGTGTCTCTGTGTGGTTGTTTTGTGTCTCTTTGTGGTTGTTTTGTGTCTCTGTGTGGTTGTTTTGTGTCTCTTTGTGGTTGTTTTGTGTCTCTTTGTGGTTGTTTTGTGTCTCTGTGTGGTCGTTTTGTGTCTCTGTGTGGTTGTTTTGTGTCTCTTTGTGGTTGTTTTGTGTCTCTTTGTGGTTGTTTTGTGTCTCTGTGTGGTCGTTTTGTGTCTCTTTGTATACATTTTGCATCTTTTTGTGGCCTTTTTGTTTCTCTCTTTGGTTGTTTTGCATCTCTTTATGGTCATATTCTGCCTCTTTTGGTTGTTTTGTGGCTCTTTGTGGTTATTTGTGTCTCTGTTTGTAGACATTTTTAATCTTTACGTAGTAATTTTGCATCTCTTTGTAGACATTTCGTATCACTTTGTGGTCATATTGTTGTTTTGTGCCTGTTGGGACCCAGAGCCTGGTGCTCAGTAATCCTGTGTGTGTGTGTGTGTGTGTGTGTGTGTGTGTGTGTGTGTGTGTGTGTGTGTGTGTGTGTGTGTGTGTGTGTGTCTTTGTTTCTGTTGCATTTTAAATGTGTTGTTTTTCCTGCCAGGTTTTGCAGGTCGTGTGTAACGAGAGGCAGAGCGGGAGACGTGGACTTCTACCATGCAGCGGCCAGGAGAGCGCTGGCTCACGTTTCTGGAGGATCGAAACCTGTAAGGACACAGCTGACAACACAACCAACACACACACCTGAACACACACAGTGATCTTTGTATTTATTCCAACAGTAAACGGAGATAGCAGCATTAATAAGTTTAATGATGGAGGGAAACATGCACTCATCAAAACAACCATAACATGTGATATACTTCTGCACTGTACAAACACTCTTTTCTTCTTGTTTTTTCACAGTTTGTTTATACAAAAGTATTTTTTTTTAATTACACCGTGTACAAATGATTCACCACCTACCATGGCTCGTCAGTGGTGCGTTAACTGTGAATGTAATGTGTCATGTGACCTGCTCAGTCACAGTTCATCACAGATGTGAATAATCCAAGAGCAGAGTGTGTGTGTGCAGTAGAAAGGCTTCTCCAAGCTGCTCCTATTATAATGAATTCTCTTTTTCATCCAACGTTTGAGACGTAAACTTTCCTTTGTGATCGTAGGCTGAAGAGCTGACTGGAGACGCAAAGATCCTCAGTGTGCCGCTGCACTTTGCTACAAATCCTGAGAAAAAACATCCACCTTCTTCTTCGTCTTCTTCTTCGTCTTCTTCTTTAAAAAAGGTTGCCACATCTTAAAAACCGTACAAACACTCACAGTAACAAGAGACCAATGCAGGCAAACGATACAACAGTCGCTCCCTGCAGCCACCAGAGCGCAGCGTCGCGACACAAATCAAACTCCAAACACCGAACTGAAGGAAACGGCGTTCTGCAGGCACGAGGATGCTACGGATCTCAGGGACTGAAATCACCGTCAGTCTGAACTCTGATGATGTGAACGTGTTTCTACTTGATGTTACAGAGAAGAGACACTTTGAGGAAACATGTTGCTTAATTAAAAAGGAAATGAGTTCTACGCGTATATCTGCTAAAATAGAAAAATACATGATTTGAAAGTGAATTTAAACATATAAAAATATATATAATCAGATGATATGGACATGACGGTTGACGGTTGGTCACGTGACATGACGGTTGGTCACGTATCATGATGGTTGACGGTTGGTCAGGTGACATGACGGTTGACGGTTGGTCATGTGACATGACAGTTGGTCACGTGACATGACGGTTGGTCACGTGTCATGACGGTTGGTCACGTGTCATGACGGTTGACGGTTGGTCACGTGACATGACGGTTGGTCACGTGACATGACGGTTGGTCACGTGACATGACGGTTGGTCACGTGACATGACGGTTGGTCACGTGACCATGACATGACAGTTGGTGACGTGACGATGGAGAAACGTCCTATTTGAAAAGAAAAGCTGATAATGTTGAGAAGATACGTTTTCTCGCCGTATCCTTTATAGGCAAGAGAAGGCTTTATGCACGCTGCAGCATCCTGCTGCACCTGATGTGGAGGTGAAGTTCATCCCGGGGGGCGACAGGCGGGGCGGGGGGGGTCACCATACGGAGCATTTGTCCTCCGGGTTCATAGGGGAACGCTTCGGGCAGTGGAAAACACGGGCAAACTCGTCAAACTGGGAAACACTGCCGATCACTCTGCAGGGGGGAGACACAACGGGGAGACGCCATGAGACTGAGGGGTCAGAGGTCACGGGGTCACAGGGTCACGGTGAGCAGAGCGCCACAGAGTCAACAAACATAAATAACAAGTTTTCTTTCCTGCTCGTGTGTGAATGTTTTATTTTACAATAAATAAGCTAAATAATAAAGTTAATGTTGAATATCTCCGATTAAAACAAAGTGTTACATTTGACTTGCTTTCAGCTGCAGGAACCAGAGGTCTGCAGAGCTGTTTGTGAACGTGACACTAAATAAACGTGCCGCGCTGAACTTCATGTAACGTATGGAAACCTTATCTTCCACTTTCTTTTCACGTGAAGTGTTCTCCTGTATTTACACTTTGTTTTATATTTACATCGTGTAAAAGCAAAGCCCACAGAGGGAACACGCAGAAGATGTTCTGGCTGCTTGTATTTACCTGTAATGCTCCGGTGCGTGTTTGTCAGTCAGCAGCTGCAGGTAGATGGACTGAGACCTTCTCTTCATGCACCAGTTCTGCAAACACATCAACACTTTGTTTATACGTCCCGACACATTTACCTTGTGTCTGAAATGTTAGAAGCCAATGACGTAAAAGAAAAGTGATAATCATAGTCATGAGGGTAATAATGTTGCTGTAAGACAAAGAAAGAGTGTGTAAGACATGAAACACATTTCTTTAGTTCCTGGACAGTTTAGCTGTAACTTCTGAAGGTGTTGTGATACTCCACTACATCTCATCACAGGATCTGATCTGATGGCCTGTAAGAGGATTCACAAGTTGTGGTTCACAAGCTTGTTAGTAACTCTTTTACAAAAACACATTTGGATCTTTGGATGATTTAAAATAAGAGTTTGAGGCCCAAAAAGATTCAATGTGTCACAAACTGTGTACAGGGAGGTAAAGCAGGACTGCTGCAGTATTAACAATCTTTAATGTAATATACAACAACAATACTTTTTATTATTGCTTCCCACATCACTTCCCTGAGGCGAGAGTTTAAAAGTTAAAAGCTAAAACAGCTGCAGATTTCTCCACAGTTACATTAAGCCATGAATTTCAATGAAAGCATTGAAATTCAATGATGGTGGTAATAGTCACAAGGAGAAGGGGGGGGGGGGAGCTCTGATCCTCCTGCTGGTTGTTTGCTAATGTTGGCTTCACTCCTACCTGCTCGCTGATCCGTCGCTGAGAGACGCAGACAACAGGACTTGACGTGTAAATGTAAAGAGCAGAGTGTGCAGTGTGTACCTGAGCAAAGGCAATGAAGACCAGCTGCTCGTGTGTGTACTTGAGGCCGGGCAGGGGCCTCTCCGGACCGTGCTCCCTCACCCACTTCTGATACGCCTGCACACACAAAGGACACATTAAATCAGGAAGTCGTGTGTTCTGTGGGTTAAAGTGGCAACACGCACGTTTCCTTTGCTTTCATTTATCATCATGAAGAAGATGTTGATGAAGATGTTGATGCTATAAACTCCTGAGACGCCTCTGTGGGGGACATGCTTCACCAGTCCTCTTTATTACGCTAACTTCTGCTTCCCTTGAATGCACCTCGACCAGCTGAGAGCGAGGAACCAAAGAACAAAAGAGACGCGACACACAGCTGGATGACCTCAGAGCTGCATGCTCTACTTTATTATATCTGTTGCATTGAGCGTGTGTGTGTGTGTGTGTGTGTGTGTGTGTGTGTGTGTGTGTGTGTGTGTGTGTGTGTTTGTGTTGTGAATTAAAGACAAACACTGATCATAAAACCTCACGATGGAGCCACACGGCATATTTCATTTATGTCGCTTTAAAAAGACGACCAGAGGAAAAGGTGTCTCAGGTGTTTCCTCCGCCTGCATCTCCTCAGATGTGATGAGAGGAGGAGAGGAGGAGAGGAGAGGTGAGGAGGAGAGGTGAGGAGGAGAGGTGAGGAGGTGAGAGGAGAGGAGAGGAGAGGAGGAGAGGAGAGGAGAGGAGAGGAGGAGAGAGGAGAGGAGGAGAGGTGAGGATGTGAGAGGAGAGGAGGAGAGGAGGAGAGGAGGAGAGGAGAGGAGGAGAGGTGAGGAGGTGAGAGGAGAGGAGGAGAGGTGAGGTGAGGAGGTGAGAGGAGAGGAGGAGAGAGGAGAGGAGGAGAGGAGGTGAGGAGGAGAGGAGGAGGAGAGGTGAGGAGGTGAGAGGAGAGGAGGAGAGAGGAGAGGAGGAGAGGAGGAGAGGTGAGGAGGAGAGGTGAGGAGGTGAGAGGAGAGGAGAGGAGAGAGGAGGAGAGGTGAGGAGGTGAGAGGAGAGGAGGAGAGGTGAGGAGGAGAGGTGAGGAGGTGAGAGGAGAGGAGGAGAGAGGAGAGGAGGAGAGGTGAGGAGGTGAGAGGAGAGGAGGAGAGAGGAGAGGAGGAGAGGAGGAGAGGTGAGGAGGAGAGGTGAGGAGGTGAGAGGAGAGGAGGAGAGAGGAGAGGAGGGTGAGGAGGAGAGGAGGAGAGGAGGTGAGAGGAGGAGAGGAGAGGAGGAGAGATGAGGAGGAGAGAAGGAGAGGTGAGGAGGTGAAAGGAGAGGAGAGGGGAGGAGAGAGAGAGAAGAGAGGAGAGGAGGTGAGGAGGAGGAGGAGGAGGAGAGATGAGGAGGAGAGAAGGAGAGAAGGAGAGGTGAGGAGGTGAAAGGAGAGGAGAGGGGAGGAGAGAGAGAAGAGAGGAGAGGAGGAGAGGAGGAGAGGTGAGGAGGAGAGGTGAGGAGGTGAGAGGAGAGGAGGATAGGAGGAGAGAAGAGGAGGTGAGGAGGCGAGGAGAGGAGAGAGGAGAGTCTTTTTAAATGTTTTGAAAACGTGAGAAACTACGTTTTATGGCAGAAAGTGAGAAAAGAGATCAAATGTTTCTGTTCTTCATCAGGATGTTGTTATTTATATATGAGTCTTAACTAGATTATATTAACATTTTAGAAATATATGTTAATTTTAAGCCTTTTAAAATACACATTGAGAGGCAGAAACGTTTTATAAAAGATTACTGAGGGAGACATCGAGCAGTCGGGACGACGAGGGGCACTCTTTAAATGCTTTAAATGTTTTATATTTGTTTCTTATTATTCTTAAAATGAGTTAAAAAGAAAATTAATCACAAATCCTGCCTTGTAATGTACTTCTTCTGGAAATAAATTACTTTATTCTATAAATTACTATTATTATTACTATTATTATTATTATTATTATTATTATTACTATTATTATTATTATTATTATTATTATTATTATTATTATTATTATTATTATTATTATAATTTTTATTATTATTATTATCCTCTGGGCACCATCACCTTATCGTGGTGGAGAGGTTTGTGTGTCCCTATGAACCTGAGAGCTGTGTTGTCTGGAGCCTAGTGCTCCTGGTAGGGTCTCCCAAGGCAAATTGGTCTCAGCCGAGGGGCCAGACTAAGAATGGTTCAAAAACGACTTTATAAAAAAAAGGGAAAGTAAAGGAGAGACCCTGCCCGGAGGAAGCCTGGGGCCCCCGTCTGGAGCCAGGCCCGGAGGGAGGGCCCTACAGCAAGCGCTTGGTGGCCGGGTTTGCCACGGAGCCCGGTCAGGCACAGCCCGAAGAAGCTACGTGGTGCCTCCCATCCATCCATCCTGTGGGCCCACCACTCATGGGAAAAACTGCTGGGGTCGGGTGTGCTGTCACACGGGTGGCAGTGATGGTCAGGGACCTTGACGGACCAGACCCGGGCAGCAGAGGCTGGCTCTGGGGACGTGGAACGTCACCTCTCTGTGGGGGAAGGAGCCGGAACTAGTGTGGGAGGTGGATCGCTACCAGTTGGATCTGGTGGGGCTTACCTTTACGCACAGTCTTGGCTCTGGAACCGTACTCCTGGAAAGGGGTTGGACTCTATTCTTCTCCGGAGTTGCCCAAGGTGTGAGGCGTCGGGCCGGGGTGGGGATACTCACTAGCCCCCGGCTGAGCGCCGCTACGTTGGAGTTTACCCCAGTGGACGAGAGGGTCGCCTCCCTACGCCTTCGGGTTATGGGGGGGGAAAACTCTGACTGTTGGTTGTGCCTATGCCCCAAACCGCAGTTCGGAGTATTCGGCCTTCTTGGAGACCCTGAATGGAGCCCTGCATGGTGCTCCAGTAGGGGACTCCGTAGTCTTGCTGGGAGACTTCAACGCACACGTGGGAAACGATGGAGACACCTGGAGAGGCGTGATTGGGAGGAACGGGCCTCCCTGATCTAAACCCGAACGGTCGTTTGTTGTTGGACTTCTGTGCTAGTCATGGAATGGCCATAACAAACACCATGTTCGAACATAAGGATGCTCATAAGTGCACTGTGGTACCAGAGCACCCTAGGCCAAAGGTCAATGATCGATTTTGTAATCGTATCATCTGATCTGAGGCCGCATGTTTTGGACACTCGGGTGAAGAGAGGGGCGGAGCTGTGGACTGATCACCATCTGGTGGTGAGTTGGATCAAGGGGTGGGGGAAGACTCTGGACAGACCTGGTAAACCCAAACGGGTAGTGCGGTGAACTGGGAACGTCTGGAGGAAGCCCCTGTCCTGGGGATCTTCAACTCACACCTCCGGCGGAGCTTTTCAGACATCCCTGTTGAGGTTGGGGGCATTGTTCAAAACCTCTATTGCTGAAGCTGCGGTGATGAGCTGTGGTCTCAAGGTCTTAGGTGCCTCAAGGGGCGGTAACCCTCGAACACCGTGGTGGACCCCGGTGGTCAGGGAAGCCGTCCGACTGAAGAAGGAGTCCTTCCGGGTTATGTTATCCGGGAGGACTCCGGAAATAGTTGCAGGGTACCGAAGGACTAGAAGGGCGGCAGCCTCTGCCGTGTCAGAGGCAAAGCAGCGGGTGTGGGAGAAGTTCGGAGAAGCTATGGAGAAGGACTTTTGGTCGGCACCAAGGTGCTTCTTGAAAACCATCCGGCACCTCAGGAGGGGGAAGCGAGGAACCATCCAAGCTGTGTACAGCAAGGGTGGGACCCTGCTGACTTTGACTGAGAAGGTTATCGGCCGGTGGAAGAAGCACTTTGAGGAACTCTTGAATCCGACTAACACGCCCTCGATGGTAGAGGCAGAGCTGGAAGCTGATGGGGGATCATCGTCAATTTCCCTGATGGAAGTCACTGAGGTAGTCAAACAACTCCACAGTAGCAAAGCTGCAGGGGTTGATGAGATCCATCCAGAAATGCTGAAGGCTTTGGGTGTTGAGGGGCTGTCTTGGTTGACACGCCTCGTCAACATTACGTGGAAGTCTGGGACAGTGCCTAGGGGTTGGCAGACCGGGGTGGTGGTTCCCCTATTTAAAAAGGGGGACCAGAGAGTGTGTGCCAACTACAGGGGTATTACACTTCTCAGCCTCCCTGGTAAAGTCTACTCCAAGGTACTGGAAAGGAGGGTTCGGCCGGTAGTCGAACCTCTGATTGAAGAGGAACAATGCGGATTCCGTCCTGGTCGTGGAACAACGGACCAACTCTTTACTCTCGCAAGGATCCTGGAGGGGGCCTGGGAGTACGCCCATCCAGTCTACATATGTTTTGTGGATCTGGAGAAGCTGTATGACCGGGTCTTCCGGGTGATACTGTGGGAGGTGCTGCGGGAGTATGGGGTGAGGGGGTCACTTCTGAGGGCCATCCTAATCCCTGTACGCCCAAAGCAAGAGTTGTGTCCGGATACTCGGCAGTAAGTCGGACTCGTTCCCAGTGAATGTTGGCCTCCGCCAGGGCTGCGCTTTATCACCAATCCTGTTCGTGATTTTCATGGATAGGATATCGAGGCGTAGTCGTGGAGGAGAGGGGTGGCAGTTCGGTGACCTGAGGATTTCATCGCTGCTCTTTGCAGATGATGTGGTTCTTATGGCATCATCGGTCTGTGACCTTCAACATTCACTGGAGCGGTTCGCAGCCGAGTGTGAAGCGGTTGGTATGAGGGTCAGCACCTCAAAATCTGAGGCCATGGCTCTCAGCAGAAAACCGGTGGATTGCCTACTCCGGGTAGGGAATGAGCCATTACCCCATGTGTGGGGGTTCAAGTATCTCGGGGTCTTGTTCGCGAGTGAGTGGACGATGGAGCGAGAGATTGGCCGGAGATTCGGAGTAGCGGGGGCGGTATTACAGTCACTTTACCGCACCATGGTGACGAAAAGACAGCTGAGCCAGAAGGCAAAGCTCTCAATATACCGGTCGATCTTCGCTCCTACCCTCACCTATGGTCATGAAGGCTGGGTCATGACCGAAAGAACGAGATCACGGGTACAAGCGTCCAAAATGGGTTTTCTCAGACGGGTGGCTGGCGTCTCCCTTAGAGATAGGGTGAGAAGCTCAGCCATCAGGAGAGACTCGGAGTAGAGCCGCTGCTCCTTTACGTTGAAAGGAGCCAGTTGAGGTGGTTCATCTAGTAAGGAGCCACCTGGGCGCCTCCCTAGGTGAGGTGTTCCAGGCACGTCCAGCTGGGAGGAGACCACGGGGAAGACCCAGGACTCGGTGGAGAGATTATATCTCCTCACTGGCCTGGGAACGCCTCAGGATCCCCCAGTCGGAGCTGGAGGATGTGGCCCGGAGAAGGGAAGATTGGGGTTCTTTACTGGAGCTGCTGCCCCCGCGATCCGATCCTGGATAAGCGTAAGGTAGACGATTGATGGATGGACTATTATTATTATTATTATTACATCCCAATTGCTTAAAAAATGTAAAAAAATAAAATAAAATAATTGAAACCTCTTTTCTACAAAATGTATACGCTCATTTGCATATAAGTGATGTCATGGCACATCATTTGTATAAAGTGTGTGAGCTGCAGCGAGCGAGAGATGAGAGCAGAGCGAGATTAATTTGGGAAATAATTACAAAATATAGTTCTTGCTTTGTCACGTGTGAATAAACTAAATGTGTAGAAGGAGTAGAACGCTCTGATGACAAAAGGAGAACCACAGCCCGACATCACGGCGCGGTGGCCAATCACACACACACACACACACACACACACACACACACACACACACACACACACACACACACACACACACACTTTATGAAGGGACTTCCGAGGTGCTATATAGTGATGAACAAACTCTAAATATTAGACAAAGTATTTGAATACTCACATAGTATGACAGCTTGAGTCCTCCCATGTCTGCGATGTTCTCCCCCAGCGTCAGCCGGCCGTTCACCTAATACACATACACACACACACAGACACACACACACACACACACACACACACAACCCTAAATGTGAGTATTCTGTCAGAAGTTCCTTCTCGCTGATCTCGTTTTATGATTCAACAGTTTTTAAAAGAAAAGTTAAACATTTAGGGAAATGTGCAGCCACACACACTGTACACTACACACTGTACACTACACACTGTACACTACACACTGTACCCTACACACTGTACACTACACACTGTACCCTACACACTGTATACTACACACTGTATACTACACACTGTACCCTACACACTGTACACTACACACTGTACACTACACACTGTACACTACACACTGTACCCTACACACTGTACACTACACACTGTACCCTACACACTGTACCCTACACACTGTACCCTACACACTGTACTACACACTGTACACTGCACACTGTACACTACACACTGTACCCTAACACTGTATACTACACACGTACACTACACACTGTACACTACACACTGTACACTACACCCTGTACACTACACACTGTATACTATCACACTGTACACTACACACTGTACACTACACACTGGTACACTACCACACTGTACACTACACACTGTACACTACACCACTGTACACTACACACGTACCTATACACACTGTACACTACACACTGTACACTACACACTGTCACTACCACCTGTACACTACACACTGTACCCTACACACTGTACACTACACACTGTACACTACACACTGTACACTACACACTGTACACTACACACTGTACACTACAACACTGTACACTACACACTGTACACTACACACTGTACACTACACACTGTAACACTGTCACCTACACACTGTACACTGTACACTTACACTACACTGCACACTGTACCCTACACACTGTACACTGCACACTGTACCCTACACACTGTACACTGCACACTGTACACTACACACTGTACACTACACACACTACACACTGTACACTACACACTGTACACTACACACTGTACCCTACACACTGTACACTACACACTGTACACTGCACACTGTACACTACACACTGTACCCTACACACTGTACACTACACACTGTATACTACACACTGTACCCTACACACTGTACACTACACACTGTACACTACACACTGTATACTACACACTGTACACTACACACTGTATACTACACACTGTACACTACACACTGTACACTACACACTGTACACTACACACTGTACCCTACACACTGTATACTACACACTGTACACTACACACTGTATACTACACACTGTACACTACACACTGTACCCTACACACTGTACACTACACACTGTATACTACACACTGTACACTACACACTGTACACTACACACTGTACCTACACACTGTACACTACACACTGTACACTACACACTGTACACTACACACTGTATACTACACACTGTACACTACACACTGTATACACACTCTTTCACTCTGAGCAGCAGAAGTGAAGCGATTCTGACTTTTAGCTCCAGAAACCCTGCATCCTACATTTCCCAGAATGCAACTCAATAAGGTATTAAACTCTTCCTGCTTCGGTTAATGCCCACATTAACTCCACTTCCACATGTGTAATGCAGATGTGTTCCATACATGTAATGAGCATCTATTTGTAGTCTGAACAAACATATTGCAACAGTCTCCCAAAGATAATCAGATTAAAACAGATTTAATCTGAACTGCATCATATTATAGGATTTATAAAACTATATACATATATGTAATGCTATCATAGAAAATGTTTGTGCAAGAGGGCAAAGGAGCAAATGCTTCCACGTTGTTCAATCAGGAGCAGCAAAGTTTTATTTAAAGGGAACTCAAAATACAGTACGAACCTGGAAATGAGCATAATATGTATAACATGTTCCCTTTAGAGATTCAGACAGTCCCTGAGTTTATTTAAGTAGCTGATATAAATTATCATTTAACTTTTTCAGGATTCCACAGAAACAAACATGCATTCTTCATCTACGGCTCAATATACAGAGCAACCAGTTATGTTTCCAAGATGAAGGATTGTACTGACTCAAAGAGAAGATTCACATTTGTCCTGTTGATTTTATTATTTAGGAGGCAAAACATCGTGTTCATGCTCTGGTCAAGTTTCAGATTTTACATTATTTATCTTCCAGAACTCGTCTTCTTCAGACGAGAGGAAGCATGAGAACATGAGAGTGTGTGTTTGTAACTGTGTGTGTAGATTTAAACTCTCCACAGCTACATTACATAACGCCTCATGTACATATTAAACACCTGTAATATAAACTGTGTTGATGTGAGTCATGAAGTGGGGAAGCTTCATGATATCTGTTAGTTACATGTTTGACCCTGTTCACCTGTAGTGTGTACAACATGTATGACCCTGTTCACCTGTAGTGTGTACAACATGTATGACTCTGTTCACCTGTAGTGTGTACAACATGTATGACTCTGTTCACCTGTAGTGTGTACAACATGTATGACTCTGTTCACCTGTAGTGTGTACAACATGTATGACCCTGTTCACCTGTAGTGTGTACAACATGTATGACTCTGTTCACCTGTAGTGTGTACAACATGTATGACTCTGTTCACCTGTAGTGTGTACAACATGTATGACCCTGTTCACCTGTAGTGTGTACAACATGTATGACTCTGTTCACCTGTAGTGTGTACAACATGTATGACTCTGTTCACCTGTACTGTGTACAACATGTATGACTCTGTTCACCTGTAGTGTGTACAACATGTATGACCCTGTTCACCTGTAGTGTGTACAACATGTATGACCCTGTTCACCTGTAGTGTGTACAACATGTATGACTCTGTTCACCTGTAGTGTGTACAACATGTATGACTCTGTTCACCTGTAGTGTGTACAACATGTATGACCCTGTTCACCTGTAGTGTGTACAACATGTATGAATGTTACAATACATATCTCTAAAGGAGCTTTTTCTCCCACTCTTCAGCAGAAGTCTCCACTTCAGCAGCACTTACATACACCAAACTTTCCACTTTCATTCCTCTCTATATTCTGAAGCTTTGTGCAGAGGGCTTTGTTCACATGTCACTCACAGCTCATGTTATACACGCTACACTCACTACATGCAGGAGATGCACAGAGTTCTGTGTGTTGACAGGATTTAGTGATTTATGGAGTGATACAAAGACAGATCCAGAATCTGTACAAACCTTTGACATGTGAACAACATCAAACACTTTGAACCTGCTTCATCCAGACTTCTCTTTACGTCTGGACATGGAGCAGATCAGTACATATAATAAGAGAATGTCTCATTTACATATTTAAACATCACATTTAGAAAACTTGAAATATATTTTTTTAAATTACTGTCAGTAATGAAGTTTCCTGCTGATATCCATCACTTAAAAATTATAATATTCACCTCGAGTGTCTGCCCTTAATTTCTCTGTTTCAATTACATTTTTGGACCCACAGACTTCCTGCCTAATATGTATCCTTCCAAGTTTATTCCGACCAACTTCACCAGGTGCCCACGCAGGTAGGGATTCGTGCAGTGTGTGTGTGTGTGCAGACCCACCTTCTGGTTATAAACGGTGAAGTTATCGTAGAGCTTGACGATACATTCAGCCTTCTTCTGGAACTTTCTGTAGGACTCCTCTGTCCACCACTGTTTGAGATTGCCATGGCGGTCGTACTGGCCCCCTAGGGACATGAACCATTGCATCACTAAGATGAAGGGCAAAAGGGCAGGGGGGCAGTGTTAGCATGGAGACAACACAACCTGCAACTTTCCTTCACGGTCCAAAAAGCTGCCCAGCACGTCATCGTTGAAGCTTTTGGTTGCTGCAGGAGTCAAACCAACTGAAGTAGATTAGTAGACTGTCTGAGAAAGACTCTGGTGGTGCACCAACCTACCAGTCAGTCCCACTCAAAGTTGCTCCAGTGTTTGGAAGGTGGCAGGTAGAGATTTCACGCTTTTATTTTATTTTAAAGTCTTCTGATGTTTCTTAAAGGGCAGCACTTGTGACCGGAAATGAAAGTTAGAGATTGTGGCTCAAAACAGCCGATAAATAACACAGATCATCAGGGAACCCTTGGTTTTTTCTGCAAAATAGAATAGTGCAAGATCGGGAGTACAAGGCAAAATGGTGGGAAATGGGTGTGTGAGAATTGTTATAATGGATTGAAAGTGAAGAGGTTGTAATTCTTACCCCAGTCATCATATCCATGTGTGAGCTCATGGCCAATGATCGCTCCTATTCCTCCATAGTTCAGAGACCTGGAGGCAGCAAAGAGAAACATTGAACATCACACAAAACCTTCTTAGTATCTACAAGTGCTTAAAAAGTCTTGGATTGCCTAAACTTAGAACTTTTGAAAGAAAATTCCTTAACAATTATTTTGCAGATTCAGGAGGCTCGAGGTGTGAGTATTATACAAACATAAATAGGTATATATAATATAATAACATTATATATAAATAAATGTTCTTTGTTGGGGAGATGGAAGGAGAGGACTGCATGTTGCATATTTGTATTTAGGACACAGTTAGCTTAGCATGAACATGGGGAACAGCTCGCCTGGCTCTTGGTTTTTGTATAAAGTGAATAAATAAGATATAACTTTACAGATGCTGGTAGACAGATGTTGTTACTTCCCCCTGCCTACAGTCTTTATGCTAAGCTAAGCGTCTCCTGGCTCTAGCTTCTATTTAATGCACAGACATGAGAGTGGAATTGTTCTTGAACTTCCAGAAAGAAAGAAACTATTCTTTAAAGGTCTTGAACATGTTGTACACAGCTTCTTAATTTAGCATGAAATTGGCAGTTTAAGAAAAGAGAAAAAGTAATATCTAGTGAAAAGGTACTTGCTCTTACAGAAAGCCAAAGTAGGCTATGCTTATGCACTCGCGTTAGGACAAAGCAATGTCCCTTTTGACTGATTTGAGGTGTCTCATTACAGACAGCTCTGGGGCTTTCTCTCCCCTCTTTTGTCCCAATGTCCTCATTGCTAATTGTGCTCAGCCATAAAGTGCGAGTTGCACTTGGGATGTCATTTTGGATCCACGTGGCTCAGATTGAAAAAGAAGAAGATCAAGGCCATGTTCCTGTTCACGCTGATTAGAAAACATCTGTGTTACATGTGAGGGGAAATCTTGCACCGGGACCTTTCAGCTGCAGTGTGAACATAAATCTTAATCTCCCAAGTTGTTGATACAAAATGCAACTCAACCTTGTGTAGCCCCCACCGGCCCACATCGTGCATAAGCCCCCTGCTTCCGAAAGAAAGCAGCGGGCCGCCCCACCTCTCCTTGACCCTGCGCCGAGCTGGAGAGCTGCCTTTGTGCCACATGCAGATATAGAGAGCGATGAGAGGGCAGACTCGGGGCTATTCACATGGCTACATCGGAAAATGACTTTCTGACAGCTAGTCGATACGCTGCCTCACACCGGCCCGACTCCCCCGCTAAAACTAACTGGCTGATTGAAGCTTCATTATATTCGACGCCGGGGTGGAGATGTGTGTGTGTGTGTGTGTGTGGGAGTGAGAGTTTATGGGAGGTTAGGTCTACTGCAGTAATAACTTCAGGGGGACAGGAACACACACACCCTACATCATTAATTAATATTGATTAGCATGCATGGCAGCAGGTAGTGGTGATCACCTCTAATGAAGACGTACAAGTGTTAGCTAATGTTGGGTACACACACTGCTAATTGTGAAATGTTTGTGTGTGTGGGAGAAAGATGATGCAAATGTATGCCTCCAACATCGTGAATCATATCACAAATGCAATATCAGTCAAATTGAATCACAATTAGATATTTTTCCCAAATCTCTCAGCCCCTGTAAGAATGCAGCAGGTGCAGCTGTTTGGACAGTTTCCTATGTAATGGCTGAGTCATACTGAATACTGGCAGCTGTAGGTGTGCTCAGCTTTGTTAACAAAAGCTATGAAACAGTTTACCTGCACATTCATCAGTGCTGCAGTGCATTGGGTTTAAATCATTTTGTAGGGCCCTTGTGCTCGGCTGCTTTTTATCAATCTTCGCTCTGTAGTTTTAAATACTCAGACGGTTCTGCTATGTAAAGTTTACTTTAAAGGCATGATGATACAAACATCATGCAGAAGTAACACAAATCACATCTTTTTAAATGTTGGAAAAACTGAGATTACTTTTGAAGAGGTTGATGATCACAGTTATACACAAGTTCAGTCTTATAGGTTTCTTGGTGTCCACACTGATAACACTTTAAACTGGTTTGTCCTTGACTCCTCCAGAGAATGTATATTTTACATAGACGTTTACGTGTTGTTTTTGTTTTCTCAGGCTGTTCTGGAGAGATTGATCAGATGTGGACAACCTGCCTGGTTTTAGAAGCTTCCTGTTCAGACTAAAATGAAAATCATCGTTCAGAAAGATCATGGTAATATTCAGTCTCTCACTTTGACCAGTGTTGACATAAACAAGTGAAGAGAACCCTCTGTGATCCATCCCATATTCTGTTCTCACAGTTTGAGCTGCTTCTGTCAGGGAGACGATGCAGAGCTCAGCAAATTTAATCGGTTTAAGAACTCCTTTGTGCCTGTATCACTTGGAATTTTAAAAGCTGTACTTGTTCAGAAAACCACAAACAGATGGTGCATCAGGGTGTGTTTGTATCTGTGTGTCCTCTGTATTGTATCTTTGTATCTTTTAAACATCCATTCAAACATCCATCAATCCATCATCCATCAATCCATCCATCTAAACATCCATCCATCCAAACATCCATCAATCCATCCATTTAAACATCCATCCAAACATCCATCCAAACATCCATCCAAACATCCATCAATCCATCCATCTAAACATCCATCCATCCAACATCCATCCAACATCCATCACCATCCATCTAACATCCATCCATCCAACATCCATCAATCCATCCATTTAAAACATCCATCAATCCATCCATCTATACACCCACCCATCCAAACATCCATCCAAACATCCATCAATCCATCCAAACATCCATCCATCCATCCAAACATCCATCCATCCATCCAATCCATCCAAACATCCATCCATCCATCAAATCCATCCAAATATCCATCCATCCATCCAAACATCCATTCATCATCATCCATCCAAACATCAATCCATCCATCCATCCAGACATCCATCCATCCAAACATCCATCCAAACATCTATCCTCCAAACATCAATCCAAACATCCATCCATCCATCCATCCAAACATCCATCCATCCATCCAACATCAATCCATCCAAACATCCATCCACCAACATCCATCCAAACATCCATCCAAACATCCATCCATCCAAACATCTATCCATCCAAACATCAATCCAAACATCCATCCATCCATCCATCCATCCATCCAAACATCCATCCATCCATCCATCCATCCCAAACATCAATCCATCCAAACATCCATCCATCCAAACATCCATCCAAACATCCATCCATCCAAACATCCATCCAAACATCCATCCAAACATCCATCCAAACATCCATCCATCCAAACATCCATCCAAACTCCATCCAAACATCAATCCATTCAAAACATCCATCCAAACCCAAACAATCCATCCAAACATCAATCCATCCAAACATCCATCCAAACATCCAGCATCAGAATTCCTAATTGTGAAATTGAATACTGAATACAACTGAATTTACAGCACTGAAACATTTTACTTTGAAAAGCATCTGCTTCTTTCCAAATGTACAACTTTAATGTACGACTATTTATTTAATAATTTAAACAAAGCAATTTAAAGTTACGAAGAGTCCAATAATGCTGTGACTCTAATTCCTGACTTTGTCATCACAAAGCGCTCACTGAGACAAACAGGGAGGCCATCTACTTTCATGCACCATCACATTACTCGATGGACTCAGATTTAGGGAGGCGACCTCTCAATGACACCTGTTCCATTAGCGGCACCTTGTTGAGTAATTGAGCTCCTGGTGGGTAGTTAAATTGGTTCAATCAGGTGTGTTAGGAATTCAAAGAAGTAGAGGTGTTGCCGGACTAACGTAGCCTTTAATGAGCTTTGTTGTTGTGGCCGTGGGGAGGCTGCTGACAGCGGCAGCGACTGAGATCTACTCACTGGGGGAACTCAGGGTTGTAGAGAGTGGGCTGAAGGATGCCGGCAGGAAACACTGGAAAAGAGAGAAAGAAACATCATGAGTGAAGAGGAAATGTCTGAGTATCACACACTGGTTTCAGTTAAGCAGGAAAAGTTTTTCTTAGACATACATCAAAGTCAGCACATTGATTCAGTGTCCTCTCAGGGAAAAGACAGTTAGAAGGAAATGTAAAACACTGGCGCCTTAAAGCTGCACGAGCTAGGACGTGAAATAGTGCTGCTACAGAGGACAATGACAGAAAGTCTCTCTATTTACCACAAATGCTTTTCTTTCAGCGCACAGTATGTAAAAAATACAAATCAGTCTCCTCCACAGCCAAAGATTCATTACGGAACAGAGACACAACATGACTACACAAATACAAAAAGACTCAAAACAACAACGAAAAGACACAAAATGACCAAAAAAGATGCAATTATGCAAGTATATATATATAATATTTATAATATATCTTTTATATAATATTTCATATATAATATATATAATATATTTTATATAAATATATATATATAATATATTTTATATATTATATATAATATATCTAAATATATATTATATATATATATTATATATAATATATATTATATATATATATTATATATATAATATATCTAAATATATATATATAATATATTTAATATATTATATATAATATATCTAAATATATATTATATATATATTATATATAATATATATTATATATATATATATTATATATATATGTTATATAAATATATAATATACAAAAACGACCAAAAAGAGACAGAACAACTATAAAGACTCTGAGACTCCTCTGTCGGACGTATGGTGAGGCCTCTTCCTGTCCGTCCACAGCAGCTCTTGCTTCCTGCAGAGGAAGCTGCATCTACCAACGATGGCTTCACACTCTGAAGAGGCTATTTAGTTTATTGAAATCATAACTATCTCTTGAACTCAAACATTTCCAAAGGTTTCCTCTAGCGCCACCAGCAGGTCAGAGATTTCACTTACCCTGTGAAATATGTACAGGATGGTTTGGAAAACATATTGGTAAAAACAACCAGTTAATGTGTTTATTTAATTTAAAAGGCCTGAATGCTTAATGATGATAATGAATACAAATATTTACATTATAAAGATATTGTTCTAATTTACATCCTATATTGTACAGTTGAAGAAATGCAAGAACTAATTATTTTATTATTATTATTTATGTCAGCACTCAAAGAAAACAGACAAATCGAATACAAAAAATGGCAATTTGAACAATTACAATTGCAGCTGTAAGTATTCAGTCAGGATTTAAGATGTGTCAGTGAAATAAATTCTGATTCAGCCAAAGCTGCTGAAGAAGAGAACAAAACTATATTAGAGAGCTACTTTTAATTAAATCTCTGTCCTTGTCTCTTTATCTTGGAAACAGAACCTGAAATAAAGGAAGCCAAAGAGATGGTACACTTTAAAGTGGGCTATAGGGTTAGTGGGGTTAATTTGGTTTTGAGTATGAAAATGAATACCGAGCTGAGAAGTGAAGTGGCTGGTTTAAGTGAGAGAAATAATGTGTGTGGGTTTGGAAAGAAACGACCCAGGGGCCTGTGATGACTGTGTTTGTCTGACTCCTCCTGTCCTCTAGCATCAGCCTGCGCCAGCACAACATTGATTTTTCTGCGAGGGATTTAATCCAGCAGGCAGGCAGCTCAGACAGCCGGCCGATTGTGGGAGAAGACGAGGAGGAGGGGGAGGAGGAGGGAGAGGGGGAGGGAGAGGGGTGACAGCGCAAGGCCAGATTTGTTAAAACTTGGGACAGTGTTACTGCTTGTTTTTCCTCCAGGGGGGTATTAAGTATGTGAGGTGGAGATTGAAGCAGAAAGTGAGTGATGACAAGGAATATGATATGAGGAGGTGGACGCAGGTTTTGTTTTTCTAAGCGGCCAACTAAGCGAGATTGACATGACTTGTTGAAAACAGGTGGCAACATGGTGTAATTGCGTGTAACTAATGCACAGTCCATGTCGTGGTGCAGAATGGCAATGGGGGAAGGATTGTTTGTGTGTGTGTGTGGAGACAGATGACAAATATCAATATGTACGATGAAGAGTCAGGCACTCACCCATTTGATTCTTGTTAGGGAGGTAGTAGGCATTAAGAGCCTGTGGGGGGAGAAGCCACCTGAAGAGAACAGCATCAAACAAACAGGGTTTCAAAGATGTGATCCTCACACACACACACACGCACACACACACAGACACACACACACACAGACACACACACACACACACACACACACACACACGCACACACACACACACACACACACACACACACACACACGCACACACACACAGACACACACACACACACAGACACACACACACACACAGACACACACACACACACACACACACACACACACACACACACACACTTAAATCACCAATCTACCGACTCGAAACCCCCCGATCCTGAGCAGAATCCCAAACACTTCTGCCTATCTCTCTCTCTAAACCCCCCTGTGAGAAATATTCAGTGTGTGTGTGGTCCCATGGCCAAATTTCCTCTCTGCATATGAAACTACGGACAGTTCCTTTATGGTAATCCACTTAAAGCCAGACCAATCGATGGCACAAAATCCCCGAAATGACTAACTCTGAAAGTGTGAGATGCCCTTATTCTTGAAGTGATGGCTCTGCGTCGACTGTGGAGAGACAAAGCGTAGAAATAGAAGGAGAGTAGAGCGGACATTCCCCTTCGACACATCATGGATGCTATTGTAGCGGGCTAACGTCTGTGTACTTCGTAGACTCACTGAGGCGAGGTTTTTCAGAAACGACTAAAAACGAATGCAGTAGCATCGTTTGACGTCAATGTCACAGAAATACGGCTAAAGATAGGGACAACAAAGACAAACATTTGACACATTTCACTATGTACATATATAAATATATATCAAAAAGTAGTGTCATGGTGCAGAGAGCAAAGGCTTCTGCAATAAATATGGAATTAGTTTTTTCATAGTTTTAACAACTTAATGCTTCATGTTCGGCTCATTTTCTGTAACCTTTGTAGCATTGAAGCATGGCAGAATTAGCAAGCTCACTACACAGCTGTATGCTAGATAGCTAACTAATTCCACCGCACTTTAATGCTACGCTGGTTACAGAAAACGAGCCGAACATCGGGCTTGTAGCCAGCTGCAGCACAGGGTCTTACAGTCCCTCCACCTCAAGAAGGACTAGCTATCTAGCTAACTAGCGATCTAGCTAACTAGCAATCTGGCTAACTAGCTATCTAGCTAACTAACTATCTAGCTAATTAGCTATCCGACGCTGCTTCCGATCTCTTCCCGGCGAGCTGCGACCTCACGTCACGGATCCACTGATGTGTGTGGCCACAACTAACAACAATTTTCTTTTGTACTCGTCAAACAACCAGAGAAAACAGCGTCCGTTCTGCTCTCATTCTATGAGTGTCCCTTTTTTCCATTCTCAGTGACAAGATCGTGTAAGTGATGATGTTCACTTTTTGGTGATAAAGGGGGAAAATGTGATTTACCTCTTCAGGGCGTTTAGTGTGGGCTAATGATACAGTTGTTTTTGAGCACCTTTGAATACTAATGTGACTGTAATGTGTTGTCATAGCAGAGAGACACGTCCAGGGGTACGGGGCTGTTTCAGAAACATCCACCGCATGTCCCACAGCACTTTGCTGCTGCCTGCCTGCTGCAGATAAGTAAATCAAATGGATTTTCTCCAGCTGTGTGTGTCGATTTAGTATCTGTTGGTTTGATTTAAAGGCGCATCAACAAATATGTCAAACTAAAAAGGGATTCACAGGGACACATGTTAGGCATGTCAAACATATTAGAGACACGCACTCACGCAGTGCGAGCCTCAGCTGCATTCGTTCACACTGGATTTTAAATACAATCTTCTTTAATTGCTTTGAACCGCGTGTCAGTGAGCGGAGACGGCTGGCCAGCGTAGCTCGTGTAATGTGAGGAGAAATGACACTCACGCCGTCTTGTCCACTTCTTCACGGATCTTCTTCACGGACATCTTGATGTTGAACTTGATGCTGTTGAGGATGTTTTTGAAATAGGTCTTCTCGTCCACATCAAACTGCAAAACCACAGACGTGAAGTGAGTGAGTGTGAACACCTTGACTGTAAGATATGTATTAAAGGAGCAGTTTGACATTTCTTTAGTTGAATTTGTTAGGATTAGTATTACCGCCGCCAAACGGAGTTATAATCCAGAATAATGTGTTTTTGTATGTCTGTCAGGAGGATCACAGAAACAACTACTATGTCGGTTTTCTGGAAACTTGGTGGAGCCGGATCTCCGAATCACAGAGCAGATACACTCATTATTTATTATAGAGGTGGACAAAGTACTCAGATCTTAAAAGAAATAAGAAGTCTTGATTAAAAATGTTACTTCAGTAAAAGTACAAAAGTATTAGCATCAAAATGTACGTAAAGTACCAAAGGTAAAAGTTGTTATTATGCACGACGGCCCATTTCAGAATAATATATATTATAATATTTTATTCTTATTGATGCTTTAATGCAGGGGTGTCAAACTCACTTTAGTTCAGGGGCCACATGCAGCACAATGTGATCTCAGGTGGGCCGGACCAGTAACATCACAGCATGATATAACATTATGAACAACCTGACATTTCTTAATAAAGAAAGTTGTAGTTTCAACAATATAATCAGTTTATTATTTACACATGTGTGTTACAACTTACAGATCAGTGTGTCTACAAAGGATTTTACTTTATGATCAAAACAACACATTTTTACACTTTGCAAAGTCATCCCGCTGGCCGGACTGGACCCTCTGGCGGGCCGGTTTGGGCCCGCGGGCCGCATGTTTGACACCCCTGCTTTAATGTGTTCATCACTTTAATATTGCAGCTGGTGAAGGCTTGTTTTAATCAGCCTTACTTTATATACTGCTGCTTAGCTCGTCAATTTCACCAAGCGATCGCTAAAGTTTTTTGTGAAGCGAGAAGTATAAAGAGCGTCAAAGTCCACGTAGGGACAAGGTGGAGGTGGGTGGAGGTGGATGGAGGTGGGTGGAGGTGTCTTATAACAATTTCACCAAGAAAACGGTTGTTTGTGTGAAACGCAACGTAACCGAGTAGTTTAGAGACTTGTAACAAGCCGACATTGACACGTGTTGATGGACATTCGTACTAGAATGCACGAAGAATGGAAAATAACTTCTGTTAATATATCATATGAGCCGTTGCCCAGTTCAAGGATTGTCTGACGGACCTCCGTGGACTTTGATTACCAACGTATTTGTTATACGTCAAAAACAAACGTCTTCCCTCGAAGCGTATTTGACAACGCCGTTTCCTTGTATGGGAACGTGATTCTTGAGACCAGGCTGCTCCTGCATGTGATGTTTGTGCTCCATCTGAATACAATCCCCAGGGTTGCATGGTAATGTCTGATTGAAAATCATTTTAGATTTGTTTGTGTGATGTGTAAGAGGTAAATAAAAGGCTCATGACTCACCCCGTATTCTTGATCTATGAGCTCCGGTTTGAGCAGGAAGTCTGGGTATCCTGTCATCACCATCATGTGCTTCAGCTGAAGAGAAGAAGAACAAGAGTGTGATGGAGGAAAAGGAGAAAGTCCAACATTACCCCACATCCACTTGCAGTAACTAAGAAGCACACGCACACGCACATGCACATGCACATGCACATGCACACACACATCAACTAATCAAGCAAACCCAATGTAATAGGATTACAGGGAAGCTCTTTATATTCAGCATGGCCCTCTAAAAGGATTATAACTTCAGATTGTAAAAGTATTAGAGGGGATATCTTGCAGTGCAGACCCTAAATCAGCACCACAGAGAGATCCGGATTAGGCGATCCTCACTTCTCAATGTCAAGCCCTTGATGTATTCTATCACACACTTCCATCTAACAAAGCAATCAATCAAACCATACGGAAAGAAAGGAATCGCAAAGAAATAATGAAATCCTTTTCAAATACTAATGGGATGTGGCAGGGAGTGGTGTTTGTGATGCAGAAGCTGAGTCGGGCTCTGAACCTTTGCTCTGGCTGCCTCCTTGGTGGCTTCGTCCATCCAGTCCAGCTCCTGCAGCCGGAGGTCCAGCGAGTGCTTTATGTCCTCAACCAGCTCCTGTACCTGCAGGGGATCACATCAAACAGGAAGACGTTTTAAAGGCCTTCAGTCATCTTCTCACTTATACAAATACAAGAGGTGTACAGAGACGTCATTATCTGTATCTGTTATCGGATAGAGTGCCGGAGGCGGGCGTAGTTTATACAAAGTTTAATCGGCTAAATGTTGTATTTTCATCCGTCAGCAACAAGCTACACTGTGGGGACACTTTTATTTTGAAGGCAGCAAGGCAACAGAAAGACTCGACAACCCGGTGCAGGAAAGGTGCGGCAGACAGCGAGCGATGGTCACCTGACAATATCATTTTAAACACAATTCTCCATGAAACCTTCGGCTGATACGTTCGGCGTCTTACATCTTAAACACATGAATATTGACTGAAAAACAAGGTAATGTTTTATTTATTTTTTAAATAGAGGAAATTAACACATTCTGCAAAAAAACTACAGGATATAAACTTAATTTTGATGCCACGGTTGGTGGGATCATGGGCTTTCCCCCCGAACAATACAATAATATCCGTTTCCATTGCATAATTTGCGCTTTTCCTACTAACGTGTTCAGATTCAGGTGCATCCCTTACAAATACTCTTTTATTTAAGTAAGATCACATGAGAGATTTCTGTATTTGTGCGTTTCTCACTGTTTGCAGTGGTGATGTGACGTACGTCCTGTAGTATGTGGCCACTGCTGCAGTGTTTGATGTCATTTTCTGTGTAATGCCAAATTCCATGTCCAATATGTATTTACAGCTGACCCTATTTGCAGCTGAAGCACACCACAGATGAAATGCGACTGTCTGTAATGGCATAAGGCTGGCAGCTGCACTGCAACATACAAGCACAGAAATGTGAGTATTAAGCCACCATGAAACCATAATTACTGAGAATGTCTTTTATCCTTGACGGATTATTTCTGAATTCCAGAAGAATCCATGAAGAGAAAGTCACCTCCACCTTAATGAAATATTAGGGATGTGCTAAGAGTCCTATCAAAGCTGATTATTTTCCCTTCTGCTTGTTTTTGTTGTTCACACAAGGAAAACTAAGTACGTAGGAGCACAGCCCGGCCTCCCTGTGAAAGAGCTTTATAACAGGGATGTTCAGATCCACATTTATTGGCTCAAATACCGAGAAGAAATAGGATTGACTTCGCTTCAATCTCTGAACCGGTGTATATTTGGCCTTTAATTCCCTTCACACAAAACTCTCAGCAAAGATGGGAAATACCATCATAGTTTATCTAAAGTATGAATATTAGTTGTATACAAATTAGGCTATCGAATAACATCAATTACAAATCATTAATTTGATTTGATGTAGTTCTGAGACTGTATCCTCTGAACACACACCCCAGCCTGTCAGGCCTACATTGTGGGGACCCTTTAATTTTGAAGCCAGCAAGGTAACAGAAAGACCCAACAACCCGCTGCAGGAAGAGTGCTGCAGACAGTGAGTAATGGACGTCATTTGGATTCATTTAAATGAAAAACAGATTTGCTTATTTTGATCGTTGGACCCGTACGGACTAAAGGAATATAAATAATCCAGTAATGGACACATATTTGGATTTTATGACCACATTTCTTAGTGTCTCTTGTTTACCAGGCCAATAAATCTGAATGAATTATACTTTAGTGCTCTTGGTTTGATCCAAGGTCTTGCACAATCGTCCAACATCGATGTTTCTTTGTGGTGAGAGTGTCGAGGAACAAGAAACTTTTAAACAAATTATACTGGAGCTTTCTCAAACTACTCGATCACGTTTACTACTCCTAAAAGACACTGGGACATGTTGCGTCCTTCAGCTCCCTCTTCATTGGTGATTCAGGATAACTAGAAAGCTTGTCTTTCCCGCCCTGTCTCCCGTCTCTCAGCTGCAGCTCCAGAGACTCATTAGTTCCTGTTCCTGCTGAGGTAAGCAGCATCAGCGAGTCAGTCAGGGCTACACGCATCACCCCTGCCTACAGGTCCGGTACCTCTCGAGCTGATAACGAGGTCTCCAACCTGTGGACAGGCCAACATAGTGCAGACTGATGTCTAAGCAATGTGAAATGATCAGTGGGATTGACAGTAACAAAAATGCAATAAACCAGCATGAGACTTTCTCTCCATTAGACTCTACATACATACAAAGATGGAAGGATGGGATTCGCAGACACAAACCTGCCGTACTGTAGGCCTGATCTTAAAGCTCCTTCTCCTTTCTTTAATGAATCAGAAAGGCTTCACTAGCCTGAAGCATTATTGAAATTTACACTTTGTATCTAGTTAAATCTTAGGACATTAGGAGCTTCGGAACTTCAATTAAGGTAAAGTACATAGAAAGTAATTAGCGGCAGAACGTTTCCAGTTGTGTCAGACTTGCTTTATGCTTTATAGTGCTGAACATTTTGCAGAGATTTAAAAGATCGAAAGAGAAAACTAAAGGCAGCTCAATGTTGGATAAAGCAGGTCAGGAGTATAAGAAGAAGAAGAAGGTGAAAGGGAGATGATGGAGGGCTTAAGGAAAGAGCACAGGGTTACAGAGGTTAGAAATCCCATTGGGAACCATATCCCCATGTCCTCGAGTGGACATGAGACAACGAGATAAGAATACTTATGGGGAGGATTAAGGTGGAAAACAAGGGGACCAAAGGGCGGAGGTGACTGACCTAAGCACAGAGCAAAACAGAAATAATAAAAAGCAGTTTGTGAGAGGTAGAGACGAGAGACAGTTCTGATTGGCATGGATCATATTTCCAGATCCCAGAACAGGAATCAATCCAAATCATTCAGCCATGTCAAAATCCAAAGCTGGACACCCGCACCCCCCAAGACAAAGACAAAGACAAAGGTGAACTAGGAAAGAATATCAGATGAAATAATGTGTTTGTGAAATTATGGAATTTCCAAGATTAGAGATGATTGTAAAGTATTAAATGTGTTCAGTATTAAGTAAAGTCATAACTGGAATCCTCCACCAACCCGTCAAGTTGCAGTTTACATCAACGTCTGTCCAGGTATGGCTAAAACGTGTTATGTGAGGTCATAGCGACCTTTGACCTTTGGCCACCAAAATCTAATCAGTTTATCCTTGAGTCAAAGTGGATTTTGTGACAAATTTGAACAAATCTCCTCAAGGCGTTCCTGAGATATCACGTTCAAGAGAATGAGACGAACAACCTGAAGACATAATGCCTTGACATTCAATTCAAGGCCAAGGTGTGTGTGTGTGTGTGTGTGTGTGTGTGTGTGTGTGTGTGTGTGTGTGTGTGTGTGTGTGTGGGCACAACATCTAAATACGAACACTATGAGTCAGTCTGGCTCTTTGTTGTTACATCCTTCTGGAGACCGGTTTATTTGCAGCAGTGTAGCTAATCAGATGCAATTAAAGTGCTGCAAGATTGTGACAACAAATATTGTTTCAGGCTGTTTTGTAAAGTAACTCAAGTTTGGATTGAACTATCGTCAGTCGTCTCTCGTTCTCTCTGAAGGTGCCACGCGATGCTGCGTGGAAAGAGGCAGAAGAAGATATACGTTGTGTCTCTATACACACAGTACAGGATGCATGGTTCACACAATGTTAACAGGAAGTGAGTAATGTACGGACAATAAATCTAAATAATTAAGATTTATGTTTTGTGTCCCGAGAGCCGTCTGTAGCTGAAATAACTCCTTCATTACCTTTGTACATCGGGACAACTATGTACGTTAACATCTTGTGTTTCGTCAGTCTGGCTGCAGATGCCCTCAGACTTGTGTGTGTTTCTCTCCTTTGCACACCTGCACACCTGCACACCTGCTCTGCATCAGCCTCGTGAGTCCTTCCCTGCAAAGCTCATTCCCCTCACCTGAGCTTCATCCACTCGGCAGATTAGTTTGTATTTAAATTCTGCTCAGAGCTGGATCCTTGGTCTTGTTCTGAGATGTTCAGTTTTGTTTTTGTTAAAGTTATTCGGGTTGCTCCTCTCTTCACGACACATTTGCCTCTCTAGTTTTAGAAACTGTTTCATATGAACAATATATTCAATAACTTTTC
The DNA here is from genome assembly GCF_900634415.1 of Cottoperca gobio. NCBI lineage: Eukaryota > Metazoa > Chordata > Actinopteri > Perciformes > Bovichtidae > Cottoperca > Cottoperca gobio. Next base: position 1,080,200 of record NC_041367.1, read on the forward strand.
GTAATGTAAAAGTTAATCTTGTTTTTTACAACCCACAATTTACAAAGTTCTGTTAACCTCACTGTGAACAATGAGTGTGCACATATGAAATTGGAGCACGACTGGAGCCAATGTGTTGCATCGGCCTGTTGGACGAACACTCAGTTCTGAATGAAACTAAACAGAATCGTCTGACCAAAATTCAGGTCAAACATTTGGCAGGTTCAGTTGTTGTTCAGCCGGCTGTTTTATACCCGTGCAGAACTCCACGTGCAGTTCTAATTTAAGTTTTTAGTTTTTTCAAATGTAATGGCCACTTCCTGCGTTTCTGCTTGCTCTCACCTCTCAGAGCTCCCGGATACTTACTATACTATACTTACTATAAATCACTGGGACTGTAATGTTTCGTAGATAATAGCTCAAGATTACGAGTGTAGCCTAGCAACAGCACAAGCCTACACTGCAGTGACTGGAAATGTGGTGCTTAGTTAATAATATATCTAATAGTTATATAAAGCTAATTAGCAGCATCCGTTCTCCACAAACAAAGCGCTGGAACCCATACTTCACCGGGTGGAAGTGAATGGAATATGTGGAATAATGCTTTTTAACACAGTAAAACTAGCTTCATTAAACGTCAGTGGGCCATGGCTACTTCCGTTCTCTCTGGATGAAATGCATCTTTGGCAGGAAGATCTTGATTTTATGTTTTTAGGTCAATCCCTCCCAACGTCAGTGTTATGAATGAGGCTCGAGTGCGTAAGAAAGGACGTGGAGTTGCCATTACGTCATTTCAATGATTCTCTCCAATGCACGCAGATATCATATGTGGCTCTTCACCTAAATTCTCTTCTATGGACTGACTCAGCATGTGACAGGACTTGTGCACTCTGGACTTAATTATCTCCGAGGCTCTGAGCATTTCTGAGTTGTGGTGACTGACGTTGCTCTTTGTGCTCAGTCCTGTGTTTTCTTTGTGCACACAAACGTTCAAACAGACGTTCACACAAAACTTTCTCAGTTAAACCTTGTAGATAATATCAATAAACAAATTACAAATGGTTTTGATACTAATGCATCCACTAAAGTGAAGGTTGTCTCTGGTAAGATTAGATCTGGATAAAGGAGAAATTATATGCTGGTGAGAATAGAAAACCAAAATCTCCAGGATCATCAGCTGAGAGCGTGGTTAAGATAATCTAATGAACAATGTCTTATTTATTAAGTTTGCAATGTATGACCTATGTAGCCCTGAGTATGACCCATGCCATATGTGCATAATTTGACATGACTGACATGGACTCCATGCTCTAATGAAGTTAAGGGAACCCTTTAATGATCATGAGGAAGTGACCTTCTGTTTTAGATTAGTGTCATGATCTTATGTGCTTCAATGTATGCTTGGGAGACAAGGTGTGTGTGTTCATTAAGAACACAAATATAAGGGGTAGAGTCTCTTCATGAGTTGGGACACTACGCGGTTGTGCTTGGAAGCAGGTAGTGTTCTCATTATTATTGTTTGTTGTGCAACAAAATAATAATTGTTAGCTATATCTGTGTCTGTGCTTTATTGATTCCTCTCTGTTTCATACCACAATGTTGTGAGCGATGAATATCCACGACAGCGTTTAAACAACACGCTGATATTCCTCGACTTGAGGGCGTTCACGACAATATTCAAATGTTTTACTATTTCTCCAACACCACATGAACGTAGCATAAAAGTGAAGGTTTATGTATTCGCCTGTGATTCGGAGCCGCTCTGAAATTTAATGAGTTCTTAGTAGTTTTTACGTAATTCTGCCGACAAACGGACAACCCGAGTCAAAAGCATAACTTCCTAATGACCGTCGGCCCGCCCTCACACGTACCTTGGCCTTGCTCTGTGAAGAGAAGTGCTGCTGGACGAACAGGGCTCCCAGGGCCATGCCGAAGTGTTTGTTGGCCTGAGTGAGGCAGAGCCGGCCGAGCTCCAGCTGCTGCTCGGTGCCGTCGATCTCCCGAGAAAACTCGTGGATGGTGCTGCGGAAGGCGGTGGACAGGTGTTCGCTTAGCGCCGCCACAATGCGCCACAGCATGTAGTTATGGAGAACCCTGGGACGGAGGGAACAAGAAAGAAGGGTCAGTCACATTGTCATAGATTTAGATTTGATTCATCTTTGAGGAACAGCTTTATGTGTTTCAGAAGAGCCATGTTTTTCATAACTGGAGTTTTAAAGGTAACTTTTAGGCAACAGACACAAATATACACAATTAAAACACAGAAAAGAAGCCATTTAACTATTTAGCATTCTTAGTTACTTATGGGTTACTTTTTTTTTATACATTATAATAATTAATCAAATATAATTTATTGGGTAATAAAGATAAAACCGTCCGTAACCCTTTATGATAAATTCTTATTTACGTGGATCATTGTCACCATTTTGATCATTTAATGATCAAAATTTAATTAAACCTTTGACATTTGGCCGTAGTGCCCTCAAATAATTGACAACACTAAAGGTGTAATGATGAAAGTCCAGGCCTGTGAGAGACGGATGCTTTTGATTCAGGGAAACAATAGTTATAAGTTGCCAGTAGCAGCTACATCCTTGAGTGTATTAAACTGAACAAGGGTTTGTTTTATTTATTATGAATTAAATGTTCCAGTGGTAAGAGAAAAAGGCTTTAATGTAAGACTGCAGCTCACTTCCTCTTGGGGTTTTCTTTGTAAAGTGACATCTACTGTGTATAAACTGTAATCTTGCTCCATCTGGCCCAAAGTTCTGTTTTTCCATCTGGCCTTGGAGCCACTTAAGTGTCAGAAAAGTTTGAGAGAAAACAAGAGGGAGACAGTGATGGAGAGCGAATGGTGAGGAGTCAAGAGGGCCCAACAGTTTAAGAACAGCTCCCTGTAATCCAGAGTGACTCACAGCGGAGAGGCAGCAGAGGGGTGAGAAAAATGTTGTGTGGCAGTAGAGAAAATGGATCATTTATGTATTCAAGCTGTGTCTTCTCCCCCCAGGCGAGGGAGTGCTGGTGTGTCTTCGTGCCCCCACCGGGTGCACACATCTCCTCTGCCCCACGGGGACAAATGCCCCCCTCTCCCACTGCGAGGCCCCATGCAGACCTCAAGGCATGTTGTTGTTATTTTTCCCAGTTTTTATTTTTATTTTATTTTCCCTATGCATGACAGATATTAAATCAAAAGCGCCTTGGCAGCAGCACCCCGAGGTCCAGCCAAAAAAGCACTTGTGAAGTGAATTTAATTGACGGGAAAAGGGAGAGCGAGGCGGGAGGTGGAGGAAGGGAGGGTGAATAAATGAGAGACTCAGGTGGTGTCCTTGATCATCAGTACCATCAACTCATAGACATGTGTTAGAGGTGTGGCTGCTCTGCTTGATTTGCTGCTTTATGCCACTTTGTTGTCACCTGCTTGTTGCAGATTATTTGTTATCGTCACACTTGAGCAGGTGTGAGTTTATATATGCAAGTGAGTGTATGTGTGTCGGAGTGTGTGCGGCTGTATGCATGGAAGTCATCTATATGATAATTAAAACTACAGCATGTCTCTCCTTTGTGTGGAGAGATGAGGGACATTTTACTTGAAGCAAAAGTAATGATAATTATCTTTTGGGGTAGAGCTGGAAGCTAAAGGAGGTTTGGATTTACAATTTTCACATTTTTCCAGCTGATACCTCGATATGCTGATGATGATGTATTGTACGACGTCAGGACGTAACGTGATTGTATTTTATCGTTGTTAAATGTCCCACTGTAACCGCGTTTACATTCTTTTATTCAATGTGTGATAAAGACTTGAAGCTTTGTCGTGTGCCGGCGCTTTGTCTATATTGTGTTCTCCTTGTTCTTCTGTCTTTAGTTGTCTTCCTGTTTTATTTTGGTATAATCGCCCTTGTCTCTCGTTTCAGATGCTTCACTTCCGGCCCTCCTTGCCGGCAAACATCAGCTGAGGCTCATTCGTTTTTCAGATATTTGGTCATAAATATACTATATAAATTATTGAAAGCTGCACATCTCCAACTTCTCAGCGAGGTAACCAACTACTTACTTAAAAAGTCATAGTGTGTACAGCATAACATGAGATTATGGTTGCTCACAGAATTATGTAAAAAGTCCAATTATTGCCTGAATTCTTTATTAAATAGACAGTTTGTTGTGCTGCCCCCTCTATTCTGATGCCTCTAGAATTAAACTAGTAAATAGTGTTTCGCCAAATCAACCAGGACTCAAATCTCAAGGATTGCCACTTTGAGGGATCACCAAAGTTTTTACCATTCATCCCGAGGGGAACATGAATGTCTGAACCAAATTTGATGGCAATCCATCCAATAGTTGTTGAGACGTTTCATTCAAAACCACAGAAGTCAATCTCATGCCGGGACCGAAGGAAAGGTCTGGGGATCACAGGATTTATCCTCTGGGGAACATGAATGTCTGCACACATGACATGGGGATCCATCCAACAGACAACCACAAGGGGTAACAGGTAGAGTTTAACTTAATAATGTAGTACCAACTTCTAACATACTACTATCTTTGACCCGTAGCTCCTTCAACATAAAACCTTCAGCAACTAAATTGGACTCTTCCAAAACATGTAACCCATAATCCATTTGTCTTTGGCTGCATAGAAACTTCCCTACAGTCTCAAATCACCGGACTCTCCCCTACAGGGTCACACGTGTACATGCCAGTGTGTGCTTTGTGCCGTAATGGAGTCACAGCGGCGCTAAATGAAAGCAGAGGGCCTGATGGTGAGAGTGCTGTACGGATCAAGCAGTAAGTCTTAATCACCGGAGGACTGAGTGAAGGCTCATTAGCTGAATGGATCTTAATAGGGCTAGTTAGGGAGATGAAAAGACACAGTCCCCTTGCACTGCATCAACACATTACCCCAGGTAATGACCCTGTAGGGAATGAAGGAGGCAAGGACTCCTCTGTTCCAAACTTCACTGGAGTTGCACTGTAAGGACTGACAGTGAGGATAAATGAGGTCAATTTATATGTTAAAGTAGAATTACAGCCTCGCAGGTCCCCCGGTCGCAGGGTCAGTGGTTCGATCCCCGGCCACTGCGGTCAACATGTCCTTGTGCATGATATTGAACCCCGGTGGCAAGGCCAATGGGGTGTGTGTGATTGTTTAACACTACTGATGAGCAGGTGGCACCATGTGTGTGTATGAATATGGTCGGACATGTGTTGAAAGTTGGTCGCAAAGACATATATATCCAGTCTATTTACAGTTATATGAATCTGTCCAAAGTTCCAAACCACCAAAGTCCCCCAAATGTTAGACGATGTTCCCGACCGGGAAAATTGGAACAACCACTCGGAGAGTCATTTCACATTTCATGGCTCAGCTGATCCGTTCTCTTTGTTCTCCGTACTAACTACTGTCAACACTCAGACATACAACAGGCCTACAAAACATCTTCTTTGTAGCGTCCATTTTGTTTCCCCATTAGGACTTAAAGCTCATGAACACGACTTCCCGAGGAGAACGGGACTGCACATTCGGGCTTGGCGGAGGTCTGCGTGTCTGTGTCTGTGTCTGTGCGTTCTAGTTAAAGGTATTATTATCGTACAATGAGCGCAACTAAATAAACACATGAAATGATAGACTCTCCCTTACCCTTAAATTCCTCAGGAAAATTAACCGGATTCCCACACACACACACACACACACACACACACACACACACACACACACACACACACACACACACACACACACACACACACACTCTGGGGAGTGATGGAGGGAGCAGACGGAGAGAGAGCGGTGGCGAGGGTGGAGTGTGTGAGAGAGACGCTGGTGTTGTCATTATGCTTTCCCCTTCATTGGAGGCCTGCTCATCTGGCTAATGGGATTGGCTGCAGTCAATGCAGCGCGTGTCTGCACACACACACACACACACACACACACACACACACACACACACACACACTGGAGGGAGAGAGAAGAAAAGAACAGATGAATGGAGGATAAGGAGATGAAGGAGTGACTGCTCTTGTCAGTAGACTTGTATGACGGGGGAGCCATCAATTGGAGAACATCGGAGGGGTGGAGGCAGAGAACAATGCAGGACCCGGTCAATAGATGCCTATAAAGATGGAGAGTGTGTATTCTCACTGATCGAGGGGATTGAGGGATGGACGCAGAGAAAATGGGAAGGTGATGGATAGATCGAGATGTCAATACACCGCTGAGAATGAAGAAGAGAGGGAGAAAGGAAAAGATGCGTAGAAGAAGAATGATGGCAAGCAAAAGGAGAGGAGGGAGGATGGAGACGGATGAACAATAACGCCCGGGGCTTTCACAGGAAGGTAGAACACAGGTGAGAGACAAGAGAAGAGAAAGAACAGGAAGACGAGAGGAACACTGGAGGGAAGTGAAAGGAGGAGAATGGAGGAAGTAGAGAAAGGGTTCAAAAGAAGGAAAGCAGGATGGTAGAAGGAAGTGCGATCCATTAATTATTAACCATCCGTCATGTCCTCCTGAAACAAACAACTGTCTCACAGACAGATGAACACCTGGCAGCTGTTCTTCTTACCTGTCGGTCAACATTTCTGCTCTCGCACTGAAAAGTCCCAGTTTCTCTGTTTTTAAAGTATTTATATGGATGTCAGTCTGTACAACGGGATTACATCTTCGTGTGTGTGTGTGATTGTGTGAGTGTCTGTGTGTCTGTGTGTGTGTGTGTGTGTGTGTGTGTGTGTGTGTGTGTGTCTGTGTGTGTGTGTGTGTGTGTGTGTGTGTGTGTGTGTCTGTGTGTGTGTGTGTGTGTGTGTGTGTGTGTGTGTGTGTGTGTCTGTGTGTTGTGTGTGTGTGTGTGTGTGTGTGTGTGTGTGTGTCTGTGTGTGTGTGTGTGTGTGTGTGTGTGTGTGTTGTGTGTGTGTGTGTGTGTGTGTGTGTGCGTGTGTGTGCGTGTGTGTGTGATAGAGAGAAGTGAGTGACAGAATCTAGCAGAGTACAAAAGAGTTTTTCTGTGGTCCATTAGATGCCTAGATTGGAAAAAAACCTCCTCCCCATCTGCTCTACTAGACGACGATACTACAAGCCAACACCTCTGCCATGACCTCTGACCCCTGCTGCATGAAACCAAGTGTGTGTGTGTGTGTGTGTGTGTGGGTTTAAGGGCTTATACTTTCTCTGTGGTTAGATGTGCAGGAGATTTTTATAAAACTAGACATGCAATTCTCTGGAATTCTTAGCTTCTTGCTCTTCCCATGACGACATGATGCTCAGCTCAGATGGATTATTAACTGGGTGATCCTGCACGGAGGGGGGTGAGGGGGGGAGGGGGGGGCAGTCATTATTGTTTTATCTAGCTCATGCACTGGTACTGCAGAAAATATATATAAATATATTTCCACTTGTTACGTGCAGTCTCTGTAAAACAACAACTTCCAACGTAGGTTCACTTAGTGTTTGGATTGACGTCACGGCCGTTAGTTCAGTGTGTAAGTCCTGTAACACTCTGAGGGGGAGTCGTGTGTGTTCTGCTCGCTCCCTGTAATATAGAAGGTCTTCTGGTTTAGTTGAAAGACGTCTCCTACAGACACTAGAAGGAAGCCTCTGGGCCTCGGTGTCAGACGCCCAGTGGCACTGAGTTGGGAGGGAGAAGGGGATGAATGGTAATCACCTCTAGCGCCACCATCAGGTCAACACAGTTATTATTGAACACTTTGTTTTATAAACTGAACTTGCTGTTTGGATTGTTGCGACATTGTACTGATTAAAGTCACATTTTCCATATAAGATCCTCACTGATTGCTAGTGAACATAAACATGTAATTACATAAGTACCTGAGAGATGGAGCAGGAGGAGACGGGATGTCGCACCGTCAGGTAACATCCCGTCCTGTGTGCATGAGGCTCGCTGCTGTGTGACTGGAGCAGAACCGGCAGCGTGGAGAGACCCTTAATGTTTCAACCAAGTTCTAATAAGCTATGCTAATGAGCAGCAGCCCTCAGGGAACAGCTCCGTGTGTGTGTGTGTGTGTGTGTGTGTGTGTGTGTGTGTGTGTGTGTGTGTGTGTGTGTGTGTGTGTACTAGCAACGGCAACATTTGTTTAAACCCCAATAAAGACTTACAGACTTCCTCGGAGACAGAACCTGGAGACGGACTGAAGATTACAAAAAGAAAGCCTAGCGTCAGGGGGGGGGGGAGGATGACAGGAGCTACAGAAGTGACGAGGATGGATGGAAAACAACGGAGGAGGTGCAGATGGAGATAAAGGAGGGTGGTGTTGGGGGAAAGATGTGAAGACTTGTGTGAAGGAGACATGAAGTCATGAAGGAACGGTCACCTGCTGCGTGTGGAGAAGACTATCCCACCAGGAGAGGAAGAGGATCTAAGTAATGATCTTTCTTAACTCTCATCCACCAACATATTAACAAACATCCCAAGACTTATCGTAGCTATCGAGTATTTTAGTAATCGAGTAAAAATGAAAAATACTTTTGCTTTATTAAGAAGCAGCATTAAATATACACAAGAGAAAATAAGAATGTTTAAAGCATAAAATCATCACAACTATTATTTAGCACATTAAGTTGTAATGAATGTAACTGAGACAATCATCACACATATAAACACTTCCATCCAGCACAACTATCAAACTACAATTCATTACCAATAGAAAGATGCTTAATATCTATTTTTCTGCACCACGGGGAAAAGAAGCAAAGTCTGTGCAAGTTTTAATCTCAGCTGGAAGCAGCTTCTGCACTCGACGGCCGTAAATGAAGAAGCAGATTGTGCGAAGGCAGCGGGATGTTTCTGAGTTCAGAGCAGATCGGGAGGTTCTGCTCAGAGCGGAGCTGAGGAAAAGCTCCTTAAAGATTACTAAGACACTTCTCTTCATATATTGGAGGGGGGGGGGGCAGGCTGCATTTTACTATGTTGTTTACTGCTGGTGGTTATTTTGAACCAATGAGGCGTGTTTAGCAAGATAAATACGGAACATCTTCTGTTCCCATTTGGCATTTGATTCCACAACTAAGTGAAAGTCGATTTGAACTTTGAGGGTGCAGAGAGGAGAGAGACTCAGGTGCACAACAGACGAGCAGAGAGGATGATTGAAACATCGTGTAGAATCTATTACTACAGCCATCGGGGGGGGGGGATAGATGGAGAGACAACTCAAAGACAAGATTGGTAAACAACAAGGGGAGAGACGGAGCATGTGGCTGCTGCAACCTGAGGAGCAGCGAGCTATTGGAGGCTAGCTGCTCCGTCACATTATGAATTATGAATCTCTTAATGATGCGACTCGATGCGTGATGGAGGGTTAGGGTTACAAAGAACATTTCACAAAGAAGGGGGAGCTGCAGGAGTCCAGATAAAAGATCAGGCACGCACGCAACTCGTTTACCTGCTTCATAAAGAACCAACGACCTCACCTTGTATTAAACTTTGTATTCAAAATCTAATTATTGTCAATTTGGCAAAAACGAATTTATGGCATTTTGATGAATTAGTGTATTTAGTGATGGATCAGCACTGAGTCCAGCAGAGGTCGGAGGTCACACCTGGTGACCTGCTGAGATGATGCAGACGTTAGAAAGAACTGCACAACGTGTCATATTGTCTTGTATTATAATGCTCTTAAAAACAAGTGACGACCCGCAGGATCCACACTTTATACCACCAGAACACAACATTCCAGAAGGAGTCGTTTGCACCGCACATGATGACCGCAGAGTTTGAAGAAGTTGGACTTCCGCACATTCTTCTGGTAATTATCGGATAACGGAAACCCGGGGATGAGGTAACGAAATTACCAACACTGAATGCACCATAATGTCCCGAACTGGTGAGTCATGAAATGACCAAAGTGTGTGAATAGGTCACGCTGCTGTACACACAGACACGTATCCAGACGCAGACATAAATGACAAGCAAGTAATCCAGCTGCCAGTCAGCCGTGCACGAGAGCGCTGTGTGTGTTTGTGTACAGCACACTACTATTGGCGAGCTGTCAGCTGCCGTGACACACACCCCGACAACCCTCTATGGTGTCCACCAGGAGTCTGTCAAGAAGAAGAAGAAGAAGAAGGGGGGGGGGAAGTGTGTGTCTGCGTGTGTGTGTGTCCGTGCATGTGCATCTGTCTGAGTCTGCAGGTGGCACAGAGGTGTGTGTGCAGATCAATAATAATCAGCTGCAGTAGAACTGGAAGTTCACACAACAGATACTAACCTCCAACACACACACACACACACACACACACATGCACACACACACACACACACACACAAGCACACACACACACATGCAAACACACACACACACAAATACATGCACAGCAGCACTCAAAAGCCAATCTATACACCTTGTGACACTGCATTGTAGTCCAAACTATCGTGAGACACACACACACTCTCTCACACACACACACACACACACACACACGCACGCACACACTCACACACAAAAGAACCTCAAACAAAAGCACTTACTCACGTTTAAAAAGTACGGACTCAGAAATGCCTGCGTCTAATTTGATCGATTTCTCACACACCTCTGCACCCTCACCCCCCCCCACCCCCCCACCCCCCGCCTGTCCTCTCTCTCCTTACCTCTGCGAAGTGGACTTAATGATGTCGGAGACTTTCTGAATGTAATCGGTGGCGAGCACCACGATCTCTGCGTCTTCGGATATGTTGTCGTGGAAGATTCTGTCCAGCAGGCGTTTCCAGTGCAGCTGCGGTGAGAGGACGGAGAGCGTTCAGTTTCAGCTTCAGCTTCAGCATCAGCTTCAGCATCAGCTTCAGCTTCAGCATCAGCATCAGCTTCAGCATTAGCATCAGCATCAGCTTCAGCATCAGCATCAGCTTCAGCATCAGCATCAGCTTCAGCTTCAGCATCAGCATCAGCATCAGCTTCAGCTTCAGTTTCAGCTTCAGCATCAGCATCAGCATCAGCATCAGCATCAGCTTCAGTTTCAGTTTCAGCTTCAGCTTCAGCATCAGCATCAGCTTCAGCTTCAGCATCAGCATCAGCTTCAGCATCAGCTTCAGCTTCAGCTTCAGCTTCAGCATCAGCATCAGCATCATTTTCAGCTTCAGCATCAGCATCAGCTTGAGCATCAGCATCAGCATCAGTATCAGCTTCAGCTTCAGCTTCAGCTTCAGTTTCAGCTTCAGTTTCAGCTTCAGTTTCAGCTTCAGCTTCAGCATCAGCTTCAGCTTCAGCTTCAGCATCAGCTTCAGCTCAGCATCAGCATCAGCTTCAGTTTCAGCTTCAGCTTCAGCTTCAGCATCAGCTTCAGCTTCAGCTTCAGCATCAGCTTCAGCTTCAGCATCAGCTTCAGCTTCAGCTCAGCTTCAGCTTCAGCTTCAGCATCAGCTTCAGCTTCAGCTTCAGCTTCAGCATCAGCTTCAGCTTCAGCTTCAGCATCAGCTTCAGCTTCAGCTTCAGCATCAGCTTCAGCTTCAGCTTCAGCATCAGCTTCAGCTTCAGCTTCAGCATCAGCTTCAGCTTCAGCATCAGCTTCAGCTCAGTCAGCTTCAGCTTCAGCTTCAGCCAGACAATCAAAACTCACACAACAAATATATGTGAAGAACCTTCACTCATACCTTTGATCCCAAAGTGAAGGAAACATATGAAGTACATCATTCTGATTGGTTCGTTTTGTTTCTTTATTTGATGCTTTCTATTGTTTTTATCTCAAAACTTTGATTCTTTTTTGAGTTATTTCTGGATTGTATGCAGTTTTATGTGACAATACAATACCAATAAAATATAAATGTAACTGTTTTTATTGTGTATTGAGTTTCACACACTGGACGGGTGTACTAAGAACACGCCATGAAGATCACTGCTCAGTCAAGGAAAGTGCAAACAGGTGTGTCTGATGTCATGTCGGGGGGGGGACGGGGACGTGAGACAGATCTGCAGTAAATTACTTTAATATGTGTTTTGCTCATTGCTTTGGACGGGTGGCCGCACATAAAGATATCAGCAGTAACTTACGGATCTTGTATTAATGCTGTGATCATTATTCTGTGTGCCTGCTCGGCTCAGACCCCCCTGTGCTTCCCGGGCAGGTGGTACGTTCCAGTTATGGGTGGAGAAGGCAACACGCTGTGACTGGATGAAGGGGGGGGGGGGGGCTGCAGCGTGCTGTAGTCTGGAGTTCTGTTCCTTCAGTTTAATTTAGTTAAAGTTGTCGTGTAGACTTTGTTTCACTGAACTTCTGGTTCATGAATAACCTCAGCTGGCTCTGTGTGCACATTCTGTTCATATCTTTAATATCTCAACATTCATTTAGCTTTAAAAAAGTGTAAAAGTGTGACTACGCTCCTCGACAGCGATCTATTCTGTTAGAGTTCATCATTATTTCTTGTATTTGCTTTGTTTTCTCGGTTGTTTGCAGCGTCCTCTTAACTTTAACTCTGTTTTCTTACAGTGGATTCATTCCAGTGATTGATCTTCAGGGTTTTACATCCAGATCCAAGTTAAAGCCAATAAATAGCAGCAACTCACTGAAGCCATTTCTTTAGCTTTTTTCTGGATGAATCTTTATCCTCTTTTATTTCTCCTCGTCAGCATCTCGCGACCCTTTTATTCAAAATTCACACTTTTTTCTGTTTGTGTGTTTTTGTTTTGGCTGACGAGCTTAAACTGGAAGTGTTTATCTCCCTCTGAGAACATTCCTCATCCATCCCTCCCTCGACCATGAAGCATCCTGAGGATTTTATATCATTGTTCCCGAGTGCCGCCTCCCTCCCCTCTCCCTCCCTCCCTGTGTCTCCCCCCCCCTTCCTTCATTTCCAACACCCCCAATGTCTCCTCATTTTCTCCTTTTCTCTCTACCTACTTCTTTTATTCTGTACCTCAACCTCCCGTCTACCCCTGCAGGGCGGACAGCTTTTGTGAGTCACTTAGGCCTCTGTGTGTGTGTGTGTGTGTGTGTGTGTGTGTGTGTGTGTGTGTGTCACACTCGCCACACTACTTAAAATGCTCGGTTGGACTTCAAATCTTAATCCATCACGTCTGCTTCTACCCAAAATGCATTGCACACACATACTTGTAAATGATGGGTATGTATATGTGCTGTATGTATGTGTGTGTGTGTGTGTGTGTGTGTGTGTGTGTGTGTGTGTGTGTGTGTGTGTGTGTGTGTGTGTGTGTGTGTGTGTGTGTGTGTGTGTGTGTGTGTGTGTGTGTGCAGCACTCACACTGGGAGCAATGTTCTGTAGCTGCCTCAGGGTGATGCGGTTATACATGGTGCTGATGTCCTTTCTTTGGTCATCATATTCTGACACAGTGATCTGCAGAGAGAGAGAGAGTTTTAACTCAACACTGCACACACACTGCACACACACTGCACACACACTGCACACCCATACGCATGCATGCACATAAACACACACACACACACACACACACACACACACACACACACACACACACACGCACACACACACACACACATGCATGCACAATAAACTCACATTGGCCAGACGCGTCTCCAGCTGTATAATCTCCTTGGACTTCTGAGTGGCGTTGTGGGCTCCCAGCATGCTCAGCAAGCGCTCCATCAGAGCCTTGTACGCCGCCAAGATCTGAGAAGCACAACGACATCAGCTTTAATAGACAGAAGGAGCAGCGACATCATCAGTACTGTCCGGTGACGGGGTGGACATGTGGCAAAGTGGACAGGATAACAAAAGCACAGCAGGCGACAGAGCAAAACAGGTGGATTGATGAAGAGGAGAGAGAGAGATGGGTTTTGACAGATGGAGAAGGAGAGGAGGGAGGGGGGGGGAAGAAAAGAGGGCAGTAGTGGGGGGGAGGAAGGAGAGAAGGAGCCAAACTGAAAGGAAAGATGAAGTAAGGAGGGAGAGAAGGAAGGACGAAGAGGGAAGGAGCAGAAACCTCAGCAGTCTTAAACCTGCAGTCTCCGTAAACTGCAGCAGGGGGCGACTCCTCTTGAGTCAGATTGTATAGAAGTCTATGAGAAAATGTTTCTACTTCTCTCTAACAACCAGCAGGGGGCGACTTCTCTGTAACCTCCAGCAGGGGGAGACTCCTCTGCTTGTATAGAAGTCTATAAGAAAATGTTTCTGCTTCTCTCTTGATTTATTACCTCAGTAACATTTCCCTGATGAGTTTATGTCTCATGTCTTCAACATGATGTTCCTTCAGTAACTTATGGAAACATTTAGAGTAAAATAGATATGAAGCAGCGTCTCTTTAGGGCGGGGCTACCCATGATTGACAGGTCGTTACCACGTGCTGTCTTACGACTTTAACTCTTTTACAGTTTGTGTTTTCACTTCATGAAAGTTAATTGTACCATTTTTGTTGCCGAAAAATGTATTTATTGTATCTCATGTACAGTAGTCCACAAAACAATGGCTGTAGAATGTAAGATGTAGAATGTAAGATGTAGGATGTAGAATGTAGGATGTAGGATGTAGGATGTAGAATGTAGGATGTAGAATGTAGGATGTAGAATGTAGGATGTAGGATGTAGAATGTAGGATGTAGGATGTAGACTGTAGGATGTAGCATGTAGAATGTAGGATGTAGGATGTAGGATGTAGACTGTAGGATGTAGCATGTAGAATGTAGGATGTAGGATGTAGAATGTAGGATGTAGCATGTAGAATGTAAGATGTAGGATGTAGAATGTAGGATGTAGGATGTAGAATGTAGGATGTAGAATGTAGGATGTAGGATGTAAGATGTAGCATGTAGAATGTAAGATGTAGGATGTAGAATGTAGGATGTAGGATGTAGAATGTAGGATGTAGAATGTAGAATGTAGGATGTAGAATGTAAGTTGTAGGATGTAGGGTGTATGATGTAGAATGTAGAATGTAGATGTAGAATGTAGAATGTAGGATGTAGGATGTAGAATGTAAGATGTAGGATGTAGGATGTAGGATGTAAGATGTAGGATGTAGAATGTAGAATGTAGGATGTAGGATGTAGAATGTAGAATGTAGGATGTAGAATGTAGAATGTAGGATGTAGGATGTAGGATGTAAGATGTAGGATGTAGAATGTAGAATGTAGGATGTAGGATGTAGGATGTAAGATGTAGGATGTAGAATGTAGAATGTAGGATGTAGGATGTAGAATGTAGAATGTAGGATGTAGGATGTAGAATGTAGGATGTAGGATGTAGAATGTAAGATGTAGGATGTAGAATGTAGGGTGTAGGATGTAGGATGTAGAATGTAGGATGTAGGATGTAGAATGTAAGATGTAGAATGTAGGATGTAGAATGTAGGATTCAGGGAGGAAATGAGGAGATTGGATAAGTGTTTGGACTAAAAGGGGAAATAAAAAGAAAGGATACATCCTTTACATTGAAGGATGTAGGGTGAGGACAGAGAGAAGGAGATAAAAGAAGGAAGCGAGGAAGCATGTTTACCTTCACACTGTCCTCATCCTGTCCCAGGTAGAGGCTTCTCTCAGGCAGCGTGAGCCCCTCCTGATCAATCTGCAATCACACACACACACACACACACACACACACACACACACACACACACACACACACACACACACACGTGTTGTGTAGCCCTCAACAGATGCATATTCAAAGGATTGGTTAATATTTCAACAATCTGTAATTATGCCAACATTTACAAGCCATTCAACACACCGTACGCTAAACATATGAATTATTTATAATATTTGATAAATAAAGCCCACGTGTCGAGTCATTCTGTGTGTTGGACTGATAATCATCTTTTATTAAATCTCAGATATTCACCAGCTAATATTACTGTCGCAAACCATGAATCTACTTATTCTTTTAGAATATTTTAGAGATAAACTGAAGGCTGAAGTATTTCTTTAAGTGTTCATCTGAACAGTTTGTCATACAAAGTTGAGAACAGGGCTGTTTGTCCGGCCGTGTTAGAGATATTTATATTTATAATGTCAGTCTATAGAAGCTGAAACAAAACGTTTAGTGTCGCTTCAAATATTCTAAGTTGAAAGTTCACTTACTATCTTTTGCCTACATCTCCACACCCTCTACTTGCTGCAGAGGGTTTATAAGATACAATCGAAAGCTGGGGAAAAAAGCTAGAGAGTGCACCTTGAGTTTAGAATATTCTATCACAGATGTGTTCCCAAGTTTACCTCCATGCTCAAGTTCACTCACACCAAGTTAGGGAGCTGATAAAGCACCGAAAGGAATGTTACTAGTGTCATGTGACTGTGCTGTTCCACCTGACAAGATAACATTAATAGGATTACACACACACACACACACACACACACACACACACACACACACACACACACACACACACACACACACACACACACACAGGTTGTTCTCATTCACTATTGTTGGCTATACCTATAAACTCTAATGTGTGTATATCCCACAAAGTCTATTTGTATGAATTCCACATTATTGTGAACCCGGAAGTATAAAGAGCGACAAAGGAAGGAGGTCGGGGGGAATGTATTTGTCACGTAACTTTTGTACTTAACTTTCCAAACCTGTTTCCTGTGAAGACGGAAGTTTATTGTGAAAAGACTTTATGCTACATACAGTATAAACTATATTACCTGCGGAAATTGACATGTGTCAATACCTTTTCATAAGATGCCATACAAACCGCTGTATGAGGATACATTGCACACACACCCACACACAAACTTAACACACACCTTACAAACACATTCATATATTTTAGGACCCCCATCCTTATGCTCACCCTGATTGCATTCCTGGAGGAGTTTTTGTCGTCCACATTGACAGTGAGGGAGAAGAAGACGGCGGTGCTGTACACCCCCTGGGTCCTGTACAGAAGCTCATTGAAGTCCGGCCTCTGCGGGGCGCCCTCTCTCTCCCACCCGGGAGCACCGGGAGGAGACCCCACCAGGTCCCACCCCCCACAGCTGTCTATCACATCCGTCATGGGGTCAGAACCCAGCTTGTCGAGCTCCTGGATGTTGACACAGGACCGATAGAACTCCTTGACCTTGCGCTCTGCTGAGTCGGCGCCATGTCTTCGTATCGGCTCCAGTAGGAGGCGCTGTAGTTTCTCCTCATTGTGCTCTCCTATGGCGGTGATTATGCCGTAGCTGAGCTTGTCCTCGGGGATACCGTGGCGCCTCAGCCAGCCGCCACAGGCGAAAGAGTAGAAGTCCTGGCAAGGTTGGATGGTTGGGTCAATATTGGCCTGGACGAAGCGTGCCGCCCGCAGAAGAGAACGCTTGCGTTGGCAGTCCTGTCGGCACTGTGGGTCCTGCTGGGCGTCCAGAGAAATGTACTTGAGTGCCAACATGCTGCCCAAGATGACGCACATGCCTGCTGCAAAGACCAGTGCAGAGAGGAGGCAGATCTCCCTTCGGCTCCATCGAGGAAGCCCTCCGCTGCTGCTGGTGCTGCTTATGTCTTTGTTTCGTCCGTTGGACAATGTCCCTCCCCGGGTACGCCCCATATGACGGTCCAGGCTGCCCCCCAGGTGAAGGGTCATGCCATTGCTGAGTATGTCACTGCTGTAGCGACTGCCGTATTTCACTTCCTGGAACTCATCATAGTGGGCAGTTAGTGAGTACGTCTTCTCCATGGCAATGGACTGTCACCAGGTGAGAAGTAGGAGCAGGGCGTCGAGAGAAAGGGATGAGAGAAGAGTTATTTCTATGTTTAGTTTGCAGTCATGACAAGTCCTACGAGACAAAAGAGACGACTCCCACCGCAGGGCAAAACACTGAAGTGATGTCAAAATCCTGTTGGCCCTCTTTAGGCAAAGTCCCCTTTATTCTTTTCAAATCAAAAGCCGGCAGAGCGAGGGGCTCTCATTGTGCATGAGGAATCTCACGGGTCCTGCTCTCTCTCTCATCCTCTTTCTCTTTGCTCCCTTTCCATTTGTTCTCCTCCCTCTCTCCAACCAGTTACAGCTGACCTGTCGATACAAATAGAAATGAGATAGGGCAGGGCTGTAAGAGAGAGATAGGAAATTGAATCCATCATTACAACAGCAGAGAATGACAAAATAGCATCTTTTTGGCCACATTCTCCCCACTTTGTATCTTCCTGTTCTTTGTCAGCTAAAGCTGTTGGATTGATTGGTGTGTCATGGACACTGTGGTATTAAAGGTTTATGAAATGTAATCCTATAGTCTTGTAAACTTTAAGAAACATATGTTGTAAGCTTTGAGATGAAATGCACTGCAGATGGTGATTCTGGTTTGAGTAGTCGTCCCGCAGGGACACGATGTCCCCAGGTGACTCACAGCTTCGGATGGATCAATGGAGACAGGGGAGTTGAACATCATCAGCTGGGCATGGAAAGGTGCGGCAATCACCATAACTTAGATTGTGTCAGTCGAAATTGATGTAAAACTTTTTGTTATTAGAGAAGGACGGGGAGAATTTATGTCCTCTGTCTCACCAAAACTGAAGAAACACTCGCACTCAGCACAGAGGGCATCTTATGATCTTCTCTGGGGCTTTGGAAGCAATAACAAGCTATCACTTTAAAAGCAGCAGCTAAAGAATCAATCACATGCGCATACATCCCAAAGTGCTTTCATTTTTACTGAGGATAAATACATTCAAACATTAAGACCCACAATACTCTGGATTCACGGCAATCATGTCCTGCCGCAAAAACAGCAAAGCTTCAGCTGTTTTCTGCTGCTGATGTATCTACATATAGCCTGCAGGCAATATCACAAGCCTTTACACAGAGACTGACTGATGAACTGTTTTTTGGATGCCGTCCCAATGTGAGTTTACACCCTTGCGTGTGTGTTTTCAGTGGCTAGAGGCAGCGAACTTACTGAAAGCTGTGAAGGCGATCTGTGAAAATTGATCCCTGTTATCTCCACTGAGAATAGCGAACTTCAGCACTGATGTCTTTAACAAGCTTTCTCTTTCCTTATGGGAGTGCTGTATGTAGATAAGAATGAAAAAGAAAGAAGGAAAGTTTAGTGTTTAAAGGTAAACAGAGAGATGAGTAGCGGCTCTCGTCCTGTGAATGGTGGTAATACTAATCATGAGGTGATGGTGGGAGGTTATTAGTTTTGGGGTGAAAAGTGTAAAGAGTGTTGGTGTAGAGATACAATTATTGTCTACCACTGCAGAGATCTGTGGTCCAAGTCCCGTTAATACAGAACTAAGAGGCGCCATCATGAAACCAAAACAGATCAAATGTTTTAGTCAAATTTCTTCCTTTTGGTTTCATATTTCACAGAATCACAGGTGAGCAGATTCACAAAATATCATTACAGTTTGTTTCTTAAGAGTCTGCTAATTCATTTTCATACTCAAAGAAACTTAACGGAGACGAGGGGTTGCCTAAAGCGTGCATATGCATTATGCGTACAACAACGTGTGCAGGTGAGGGTCGTGGGTGGGGGTGTAATGCGTCCAATTTGCTTGCCGGACAACAGAATTACTTTCCGTAACACAAATCTTTAAAGCCACGTTATGTAGTCATCGGTAGTTGTTGCAATTTAGTGAACAGCCAAACATCAACCAAGTGGAACTACACAAGACAAAGCAAGCCAGCTAATATTACTAACCCGGTTCTGTTGCCTGCTCGCCCTGCTACACTTGTGGCACAGCAATAGCATCCCCCCCCCCAGCTCATGTCTACCTTCACTCCCTCCCCCCATGCAAACTATAGCAGGGATGACAGCTGCAGAGGGGACTGGGTTTTCATGGTGGAAAGTCAAAAATGGGAGGGTTGTGCGTCTCTGCGATGTCATCATCAATTCAACATATCATCCATCAATCCTCCTTCTTGTTACACACATTTAGAAACATGCAGCATCTGTGGCAGCGTATCTGTTCAGAACATATCATTTCTTGTAATGTAAATATTATTGAATTACTGCTGAAAAAGTATGTATTCTCTCTATGCAACCCACCCCCCCCCCCCCCCCGTCTCTTTCAAATGCAGGTGCACTTTCACACATATCACAAGTCCTTAAGCTTTCTAATAAATTATGATGCACGCATGCACACACACACACACGATCACACACTGAGTGGACACCCGGTGTACGGCTAATGGATTGGATCTTGTGGGTGCCATCACAGGGAGAGGCATGTGTGATGAATGGCTATTTACCGAACATGACAGGGCCTAATATCTTCGAGTTATACTAACACTGCTGCACACACACACACACACACACACACACACACACACACACACACACACACAGCACATACATGGGCTCTGAAAATGCATCATAAGCACCCCCCTGCTGATACATAGAGTCTTGTCACTTGTCAGGCATTTCACACACATCTTTCCAACCACACACAATCTCTTATTTACTTATAGCAGAGATGGGTTCTTAGGGTTCAGGGGTTCTCAGGGATCAAGGGTTCTCAGGATTCAGGGGTTCTCAGAGTTCAGGGGTTCTCAGGGTCCAGGGGTTCTTAGGGTTCAGGGGTTCTCATGGTTCAGGGGTTCTCAGAGTTCAGGGGTTCTCAAGGTTCAGGGGTTCTCAGGGTTCAAGGGTTCTCAGAGTTCAGGGATTCTCAGGGTTCAGCAGGGGTTTTCATGGTTGAGGGGTTCTCAGAGTTCAGGGGCTCTCAGGGTTCAGGGGTTCTCATACTTCAGGGGTTCTCAGAGTTCAGGGGTTCTCAAGGTTCAGGGGTTCTCAGGGTTCAAGGGTTCTCAGAGTTCAGGGGTTCTCAGAGTTCAGCAGGGGTTTTCATGGTTGAGGGGTTCTCAGAGTTCAGGGGCTCTCAGGGTTCAGGGGTTCTCATGGTTCAGGGGTTCTCAGAGTTCAGGGGTTCTGAGAGTTCAGGGGTTCTCAGAGTTCAGGGGTTCTCAGAGTTCAAGGGTTCTCAGAGTTCAGGGGTTCTCAGGGTTCAGCAGGGGTTTTCATGGTTGAGGGGTTCTCAGAGTTCAGGGGCTCTCAGGATTCAGGGGTTCTCATACTTCAGGGGTTCTCAGAGTTCAGGGGTTCTCAAGGTTCAGGGGTTCTCAGGGTTCAAGGGTTCTCAGAGTTCAGGGGTTCTCAGAGTTCAGCAGGGGTTTTCATGGTTGAGGGGTTCTCAGAGTTCAGGGGCTCTCAGGGTTCAGGGGTTCTCATGGTTCAGGGGTTCTCAGAGTTCAGGGGTTCTGAGAGTTCAGGGGTTCTCAGAGTTCAGGGGTTCTCAGAGTTCAGGGGTTCTCAGGGTTCAGGGGTTCTCAGAGTTCAGGGGTTCTCATAGTTATGGGGTTCTCAGAGTTCAGGGGTTCTCAGAGTTCAGGGGTTCTCAGAGTTCAGGGGTTCTCAGGGTTCAGGGGTTCTCAGAGTTCAGGGGTTCTCATAGTTCAGGGGTTCTCAGAGTTCAGGGGTTCTCAGGGTTCAGGGGTTCTCAGTGTTCAGGGGTTCTGCAGAAAGTTCTATTAAATCCAAATGAACTCAGGATCTCCACAGAGTAACTTAACACCTCTGTTCATTCACTTGCACAATCCCCTTTTACACTAATCCAGTAATTATTCTGGTAAATCTTCCAAACCCCAAAACATCTGTGAAAACTCTGCATCGTCTCCTGGGACACTCGACACGTCCCCCCCACACACACATATTAATACAGCGAGTAAAGACGTTAAAACATGAAGAATAGTCGCAGCGTGTCAATAGTGACGGGGAAGTGAAGGGGCAAGTGTGGAAAACGGCTTTCACTTGCTTCTCTAACCGCTAATAAATCCTGCGAGCAGATCGATGGATAATCAATGAGCAGAGGCCTCTGAGCTGCATCCCTGTTCCCCCTGCATACATGCATCTGCAATCAGATGTGTGCACTGGCTGATATAACGTCACACACAGATGCAGAGCTGTGAGCTGAGGGATCCAGTGAAGTTACAAGTGAAAGTAAATATTTTACTAGTGCAGAAAGAAAGTTCCTGCTCATTGCAGATGAAAGCTACTGTACGTGTGTGTGTGTGCGTGTGTGTCAATATGAGCTGTACTGAATAATCGCCACACACCGGCTGTGCTTCAGGAGTTAACGGCACATCAACACATTCAAACGGTTCCCTGTGGTCTGAGAAAGATGTCAGATTTGTTGCCAGTGAGACATAAAGTCACCTGCGGTCCACGTCGTCTAGCAGAGGAGTTGCAAAGTTGCAACGATTGCTAGAGGGCATTAAAGAGACCGTAAAAGATGGTTGTTAATATTAACCGTCAGTATAATTTACTGTTGGATCAATAGTAACAAATAAAATGTTCAACCTTCTGGTCTGTAGTCAAATATGTAAGCCGCCCTCCCCATGCTCCTGCAGTCTCACTGCACATGCAAGAGAAACGCATTCAGCAACTGATCTTCTTCACAACAACGTATACCACACTCTGAATGAAAGCACAACTTATTACATTAACATAAACTCTTTTTTTCCCTCCTCTGCAGTTTGTGATGATATTTGGTAGTAGCCAGAAATAAGGGCTTACCGGGTAACTACTTCTATCTCCTCACAGGCGCGTTACGTCACCTGAAAGCCTTCTATAAATGGGTTTATCATCCCCTAATCAAAGTGGTCACAGAGCCTGCCCCAGAAGCTCCGCGGCACTCAGAGGGCTGAGCGAGGGAGTCAGCCCCCTGGAGCCTTATCACCAGTCGCCAGAGGCTGCAGTAGAGGGCTACGGTGCGTTTGTATGGGCTACAGATTTGGACACACAGCTCAAGAGTCCTGTATAGTACGAGGAGATACTTGTACCCGAGTAGAACCCTCTTTGTGGAGGAATTAAAAAGTGTTTAAGTGTTCTGTATGAAACACCCCCCCCATCAGCAATATGAAACATAAACAACATGTTTTAAAGAAGCACAGAGGGCTCTTTACACTTTACTATTAAAACATATAGTCTCCTCCTCTCTCTACACACACACACACACACACACACACACGCGCGCGCTCACACACATACACACACACACTAGCTGGTATAAAGCACTGGCATACTGTAACTCTATTGACCTTAATGACTCCTCAAACTTTCTGGATACAGCAGAAGTACAATCACAATCCGTGAATCCGTGAAGCTGACGACAGATATGATAAAACTTTTGGGGCGATGCAAAAGCTCGTGCGTAAAGACACAGACGTGGCTGCTGCGTAGTGTGCGAAATACCAATCGGAACTACTTTTACGCATAGTTTTGACAATTATATTCAGTTTTTGATTATGATGAATTCTAATGTAAATTATTTTTCTGGCGAACCATCACCAAGAACGCAAACCATCTCCATGGAAACATGAAGCAGAAACACACACCAATACAATTGAGACATAATCCTTGTGGAGAAAGAAGCGCCAGCCAACAGTCAACATTACCAGACCGACTCAGCATCCAATTAAATAATGATCTCTTTATTCCAAGTGGCGCGTGTTATCACCATCGAAACTTCTAAACCCGTTCACACCCTGAAGAGACTGATAACCGACAGACCATGTGCGTAAACACCCAACGTGTTTGCTGCTGAAACGGGATTTCCAAGTTAATCTGTAGCAGATTTCCTTTATACTTGCTCTCCCTAATCAAAAATAATAATAAGATTAAACGTGGATTTAGCTTCTAAGAGCCCTCAGTCTGCCGTGCCATACCCTGGTAGTGCACTACTGTGGCTGGTGGATGAGCCGCTGCAGCCGCAGAGCTGTGCGTCGCCCCGGAGCGATGGAAACTTGTACAAGAAGATCATACCTGTGGCGAGAAAATCTAAATCCGCGGAGGGAACGTAAAAGTGCCTTTGCTGTGAGTGTGTAGGGTAGATGGTGCAGATCCACTCCACTGAAGGTCTGACTGGATTATCCTGTCCCCCTCCCGAGATCGGCACACACCGTCCGGGGTCCGCAACGCTTTCTGCCGCCGCTGCAGCGCACAGCCTCCGATGTATGGAGGAGAGAGAGGGAGGGAGAGAGAGGGAGGGAGGGGGGAGAGGGGGTCCTCCTTCATTAAGGTATCACACACACACATACACACACACACACACACACACATACACACACACACACGTACACACACACACACACACACACACACACACACACACACACACACGTACACACACACACACACATACACACACACACACACGTACACACACGTACACACACACACACACACACACACACACACACACACACACACAGTTAAAAAGATGTTAATCCTTGTCCACTGGCTGTGCTTTTATTTTTTTAATTCTCTCATTAGTTGCATTTTTACATAATTGGTATTTGTGTGAGTGATTATGAAGCCAAATTTATATTATTATAAATCCTTTTACTTCCCATGTTGTTATGAATGTATTTTTTCTCCATTTGTTTGGAAGAAGTTTGACTTGTGAGACTTTGAGATGCTCAAACCTTCAGCCCGACTCATTTAAAGGAGCTGAACGTGATCTAAAATCATTCTGTGCTGTAGTATTAATCAACACGCACCCTGAAGCTGTCAGTGACTCCTGAGCTGTTCGTCTTTTCTTAATGTTTAGAAAATGAATGAATGCAGATCTGAATTCGTACAATCCCACCAGCTCAGAGAGAAACATCAACTCGTTCCCAAATGAATGAGTCTGTTGCGCTGATTGATGGGCTGCGGCATTTTACGACACTCCCAAGTCACAAAGTCTGTTTGAATAAATCCTCAACTGCTAAACATCAAGTATGGAAACATTCATGTGGTGTCGTCTGAAAGTCACACAAACCAAACTCAGCAAACCGAAAGTCGACTAATCATTAATATGCAGATCAGCTGAGTCACTAACCGACGGTCGTCGAGGAGAACATACAGAGAGCTGCTCAACAGGAGGCGACACGTGGAAGCTGACATGCTGCATAACACCTGAAGAATAAAGAAACCTTATGTTTGCATGTTTTCACTAAACCTCTGGTTGCTTAGGTTCAGGGTTGAACCGCACAAGAGTGATTTAATACAGTGAATATAGTGAACTCTGCATCCTGCAGCTCCTCTCGCTTCAAGGCTGTCACTGTTAACACCTGCATTTAAATCACCTGCATTTAAATCACAGCCAACTTCCCTCAATCGCTGATTACTTCCTGATGATCGCTGGCCATGTCCACGTTTTCATTTGCCTCGACCGCAAATGACTTTCCGCACTGAGTGTTTCCTTCCTCCCTCCTGTGGATGTGATTTCCTCAGCTAATAACTGGGGGCCATTTTACCCCACTCTCCCCAGCAGTCCCTTTGCTAACAGGTAACAGCAGAGAGGGAAACAAGGCAAACAGGCTCACTGGCCTATAATCCGGCTCAGTGAAGCGCTGGATTTGGGATCAGCTGTCAACCCGCACAGGAGCAAGACACTTGGCACAAATTATTCCACAACGCTCGCAGCATACAGACCCAGTATTACAAGGAGTGCCCCAGCAGGCGGGAGAAGCGGGGAGCCTCGTGCAGCCGGGGGAAGTTGATGATGAGCAGATGAGCTGGGATCAATGTCGGAGTTTGTCAGTGTGTGGATGAGCGTTCCGGTCCCTTGGCTCTTTGATTCATCCTCCTTTTTTATTAGGGTGTTATTTACACACCTGCTGCCACGAAGGCAGGAGAGGAAACTCACTCTCATCTCTGCCTGACACACACACTTACACAAACAACACACACACATCTGCTGCAACTTCCAAACAACACTTCCTCTTGACAATAATCGAAGAGTCTAAACGAGCTGCAGACGACAAGTCTATTCTTTGAGCGTCTAAAAATATCCTTCTTGTCCTGGTTCACTTGATTCATCGAGGTCCCCGATGAATCAGTCAGGCAGAGATGATAAAACTTAAACTCAGTGAGAAGTGTGCAGATGTTAGCAGAACATGGAATGACCGCTGATGTATTCTGCAGCTTCCTCGGGGACGTGTGTAATAGAATTACAGAGGCAGCCTGCAGGTAGCTCTCGGGCTGAAGATGGATGGAGGCGGCTCAACAGCTCAGATAAGAGGAGAAGGGAGGAGGATGTTTTCTTCTGCTGTCTGCTCTGCACCTGAGCCTGACCCCACCCTCTGCATCCACCCTCTGCATGCACCCCCCTCCATCTTCCACTCAGACAGACTAATGGGGAACTGGTGGCACCATTTATATTCCTCGCCCCCCCACCGGCACCCTACCTCAGCTGTCTCATTCTACCCCCCGGAAGAGCTGTGTGTGTGTGTGTGTGTGTGTGTGTGTTCTTGTACTCCTGTTCTTATGAGAAGTTTAGTTTGAGCTCTTACTTTAGGTGGTTGATATTTCCCATAAACACTTTACTTCCTGTCGAATTTTGCTGCAAATATGTGTCTCTTTGCATGATGTGCACGTGTGTGTGTGTGTGTGTGTGTGTGTGTGTGTGTGTGTGTGTGTGTGTGTGTGTGTGTGTGTGTGTGTGTGTGTGTGTGTGTTTACCAGTTACAGGCTAATGTCTGCTGTGAAGAAGAAGACCTCTTGCTGTCAGGATTATTGATTATTATGAAAGTGTGAAGGTTCGCAGGCTCACCACAGATACACAAGTAGTTCGTGTAGCTTCATTAACCTTTATCTAAATTAAGTTTGTCTCTACTTGGTAGGTATTAAGCTAATTTATACCAGATATAATATTATATAATATATATAATCTTTACCGTGAATTTCAACTCAGTAAACAAAGTTAGTGAGATGTACAAAACATTTTTTTTTTTTATATTTATTGAAATATTTATATATTATATATAAATATAAATATATATATACATATATATATATATTTTAATATATATATATATACATATATATATATATTTTAATATATATATATATATATATATATATAGAACCACCTTTCTGCTGCTTTTAGAATGAGACACATTCTGTCTGAGAAAATCATATCTTAGATTTTTCATCCATAAAAGTTTTAAGGGCAAAGTTAAACTCCAGTTTTATCTGAACTACCGTAATGACGATCCGGCTTGAAGCAGGAATCGGGGGCCAGGTTGTAATGAAATTTACTGGCCAAAATGTCAACGTTTCACGCAGCACATCATCTCATCTAATATGAATATTACCATAAGCTCCGTGCAGCACACTCACGCTCCCAAAGGGATTTTAATGAGCAGTAAAACAGTTCCATGTGTCGGCATATTCATGTGCAATATAAGTGGAATGTAATGTGACTGCACAGGTGTGTGTTGGTGTCATTATATAACCCCTCATTTCTAATACTTACTTACTTATACTTAATAATTAATTGTTAGTTGTGTAATTATAAATAAAATACGTTGTTGAGTAAAAGCCAAATTCAGATTCATTTAAATTGAAACCGAATTGAGCTTCTTTTAAACGTTCACGTCCATGTGTGTGTGTGTGTGTGAGTGTGTGTCCATGTGTGTGTGTGTGTGCCAGCTCACTGAGCCAGACGCGTGAGATGCTAAATGAAGAAGAAGAACTTCTTCCTCTCGTGTGAGTCCAGGCTTCGCTTTGAGCAGCAGCCCCTCAAACACATGGAGCCGCGTTTCTGCTGCATGTCAGTGTCTTTGACTCATTTAATCCAGCAGAGGTGTTTCATGCAAAGGACGTAAACTACAGTATTAACCGGGGGATCAGCGTCTGTGGGGTCCCCCCCCCCCCCGAGAGAAACATCGAGCTAACTTTCGCCTAAACAACTGAAATTAGAAAACTTGTTTGCAGAAATCCTTGTTGATTCCCTCAAGGATCTCTGGAAATCCTTGAACCGCAGTTTAAGAGCCGCTGCCATAAACAACCTGCTAAACAAGAACCTGAAAACACGCCGGCACGTCTCCCACGAGGCGCCGCAGCTGCAGCGTTCAATAATTACTTAATTAAGTCTTTTTCAGAGAGACTCTTCTGAACACTTCTGAACGCTGCTATGCTAATGTGCAAAGAAACAACAGCTACAAACACAGCTGTGCATTCTTTCCCTGCACACACACACACACACACACACACGCTAACACACACACACACTCACACACACACACACACACACACACACACGCTCACACACACACACACACACACACACACTCACACACACACACACACACACACACACGCTCACACACACACACACACACACTCACACACACACACACACACACACGCTCACTCACACACACACACACACACACTCACACACACACACACACACACACACACACGCTCACACACACAGGAACATGCAATTAAACTTTCTCGATAACGACAGAACACAACAGCTCTGTGGAGCCTTGGGTACGGACCGAGGCCTTTATATAATAATAATAATGTCCCTCCGTCTCCCCAGTCTCTCTTCTGCGTCTTTTTTAGTTCTTTAGTCTCAAGTGTCAGAAACCCCATTACAGTAATTAAGTCAGCGGACCCTCAAAGAGCTCTCCTTCAAACAAGCGGGGAGGGAGGGAGGCATGGAGGGGGAGAGATATGGCTGGAAGGGAAGAGATGGATGGAGAGAGGCTTCAGAGAGATGATGGAGGGACGCAGAGATGAAGCGCTGGATGAGAGTGAGGAGGAAGAGGCGGAACAAATGTGCTTCTTCACACTGAAGGAACAACACAGGGAGGAAGTTAAGATGAACATGTCAGTAAATCAGCAGCACATTCACTTTGAGACGTCGCTGTAATTACTGTGAACAAATGAGAGCGTTTTGCAGATGATTGGCAGCTTCTACACGTTTACACGAGCACCACTGATTGCTCGATGGCCTCGACGCACACGACAGGAAGCGCAGTGAGAGCAAGAGAAGACGCCTCTCTTGGTCTCAGTTACTGGTAATTATACAAAAGGTGTCAAAGTTTAGTGTTTTAAAAAAGAGTGAAAACTGTGGGAACAAATATCAAAGAGCAACAAACAGGAAGTGGAGACGCACGAAGGGAAGCAGCAGAAACAACATTTCCTTCTTCTGGAGGAAGAGAAATCTTACAGTAAGTGGACCTTGAGTGAAACTATCAAACTATTGTATCCAAGGTTAAGAATGCTGGTTGAGTATTTGTGTTCTCCCGTATCCCTGAGAGCATCTGCGGTCCAACATAAAGAATAGCGTTCATGGAAAGCAGGAGAAAGCTGTTGCTCAGGTGTTCGTATGAATATAATATTTACAGACGCTTCAGTCGAGCTTCAACAGGATGTTCCTGACCTTGAAATCTGTGTAGCCAGATCAGAGTTTCCAACTTAATAAATGTTTCAAATCTTTGTCATTGTTGGATGACACACTGCATGTAGGCGTTACCCACAACCACGCGCCCTCCAATGCATGAGCATCGATTCTAAACGTGAAGCCGTGTCATTTTGACTTTGTCCTCCATTTAGTCCTGCTGGTGGTAACGCTAACAGCTCTTGAAGATCCGAATGGGATAACTTAATGTTTCCTGGACATGTGGACAGGCTATTGAGTAAGTCACCAGTTACTCAAGGGACAGTTTTAAGGAGCACCTCCAGGCACACGTCCAAATATACACTAACAACCTCAATCCATACAACTCGAGAGACCTTTCTAAAGTTCATAGCAGTAGCCAATAAACTGTTGTGGAAGATGGCACGACGCCACCGGGAAGAGAAGGAGACGGCTCCTAAGAAGGAGACGACATCTGCTTCAAAGTCAAACACTCGCAGACAAATTCACAAAAGGATTGTGCGGCTTTTTGCGGCGGCTAAACAAATAAGAGAAAAAGAAAGCGTGTAATTCTCACAGCATCATCTCACTGGAGCAGAAGAGTCCCGGAGCTCCAGCGCTACTTGTTTAGATGAGGTAATGTTCTTATTGTGGCGCAAGATTGTCCCATTTCTTTACAAATGAACCTCGTTGCAAGAACAGTCCAACTCACAAGCATCAGTGATATCGTTTATAAGGGGGGGGGGGGGGGGGGTCTGATCAAACTCTTTTATTTTGGAATGCAGGGACAGGATGCAGAGACAGTCGTGCACCTCAAAGCTCAATCCAGCGCTTCAAGAAGGTTCCCGTCTTGTCCTGAACAATACAACGTGTTGTTCTCCTGGCTTTAACAATCTTTATAGATGACGTTACCAAGTAACAGAACACCGCCCCAAGAGAGGAACACGCTGAAGTGATGAACGTGTAACAAGTTCAACACTCGGTGTGATTAGATTCACGCAGCAGGATGTTCGTAACTACACCTGCGGAAGTATCCAAACCTCTCCGCAGGCTGCTGCCCGGTGTCTTTATTTCTCTCTTAACGTCTTCAGCAACAAACTAAGTGTAAGTGTGTCGCAGGGCGCGTCCTGTGTGAGGATGAGAGATGGAAGAGGAGGGGTCACGTGAAGACTGTGTGAGGATGAGAGATGGAAGAGGAGGGGGTCCTGTGAAGACTGTGTGAGGATGAGAGATGGAAGAGGAGGGGTCACGTGAAGCGCTATGTGACGGTGCGTTGACCTGGATCAGTGGCGTCCTCTCTTACAACACAAGGCCATTAAATCCACACTCGTTGTTCCGGGCTCGTAATCTTTAACACGGCATAATTAAAAGTGTCGCGGCGATGACAGCGGCGGGGCGGCGAGGATGGGGAGGTGTTGGGTGATTGATTGACGGAGGTGGGGTCGGGTTAGGGGCGGAGGGGGCGTGTAACTTTTTGTAAGATATCATACGAACCGTTGTAAGAGTGTACGTTGACGTATGTCCTCTTCTACTGATGAAGGCAGACGGTGGCGCCGCTGTGAGAGGAAGGAGCATGAAGACGAGGGCGGGGTGAGAACAGGACTGGTGTCAGGGCCCCATGAAGAAAGGCCGGCAGGAGAGGAGTTCTGAGGAGTGGGAGGGTGGAGTGCTTAAAGCTGTCCTCCTACATTGATATTCTGAGCTCATAGTTCTCCACAAACCCCTCCTCCTCCTCCTCTTCCTCCTCCTCTTCCTCTTCTTCTCTTCCAACGGGTGATGTCATCCCTATATGGATCCTTTGGTCAGATGCCACCGCCGCTTACATCTCCGTCATTGTCACCATCTGCTCACACACACATTCACTTAGCCCCGCAGCGACCTACATCTTAATGCACACTGGCTGCAAAGGACACAAACACGTGTGTCATTAGAGGGCGGGGCCGGCGCAGAAGGAGGCGGAGCCGAGCGGCGGTCCAGCTGCAGACGGCGTCGCATGTACTGAAGCTCTATGCTTGTTTAGGTTGGCCGTGCCACTTAAGACCGCGGTGGAGGGGTGCACTCCATTTTAATATATCAGAGTGGTTCTGCGGGAGGCAGGGTGGAGCCATGAATCATTTCAAATGTGTTATGATGGTGGGGGTGGAGGGGTGCGGGGGTGGGGGCCGGGGTGTGTTGGTGGCTTTGTTTTGAATCAAACAGGGAAAGAAGGCCTTTGAGATCAGCAGAGCACCGAGAGGTGCCAGTCTACAACCACACGGGGGTCGGGTTGAGAAGTGTCCACCAACCTCATGCAGGCCTCATATCCAATATTCAGATTCTGGGGTTGTGTGTCGGGGGCTCTGTGGATAAAGGGGGGGGGGGGGGGGGGGGGGGGGGGGGGGCGACGAGTGGGAGGGAGGAAACAGCCGTAGCGCTCCGCTACACTATTGGCTGTCGATTGATCAAGAAGGTCATCTGAAAGTCGATCTCTCTCTCTGTCACCCAAGTGTGACCCACCCCTCCCCCTCTCCCCATGCCCCCCGCCCTCCCCTTTCCTCTGTCCAGAATTACAACACAAGGTAATTAAAGCCACTCGGTGTTCCGGGCTCGTAATTTTTAACTCGGCGTAATTAAAAGTGTTGCAGCGACAGCAGCGGGAGGGAGGTGAGGATGGGTAGGTGTTGGGTGACGAGGGGCGGGATGATTGATTGACGGACAGGGCGAAGGTGGGGTGGGGGGTAAGTGGGGGAGGGGGGGAGGTTATAGTGGCGTGTGGTGAAGAGCAGAAGGGCAGAAATCAGAGTTTGATTGGAAAGAGGAATGTGGAAAAGGCAGTGTGTGAGTGTGTGTGTGTGTGTGTGTGTGTGTGTGTGTGTGAGTGTGTGTCTGTGAGTGTGTGTGTCTGTGTGTGTCTGTGTGTGTGTGTGTGTGTGTCTGTGTGTGTGTTTGTCTGTGTGTGTGTCTGTGTGTGTCTGTGTGTGTGTGTGTCTGTGTGTGTCTGTGTGTGTGTCTGTGTGTGTCTGTGTGTGTGTCTGTGTGTGTGTGTCTGTCTGTGTGTGTGTCTGTGTGTGTGTGTGTGTGTGTGTGTGTGTGTGTGTGAACAAGTGGGTGTCTAACATGTCAACAGGGTCTCCAGGGGATTACTAACGAGATGACCGGGGTGAACTAATTGTGTCTGTTGTGTTCTCTTGTACAATCAATCAATTACCACAGACAGCACTGCAGGGCAAGTGTGTGTGTGTGTGTGTGTGTGTGTGTGTGTGTGTGTGTGTGTGTGTGTGTGTGAGTGTGTGTGTGTGTGTGTGTGTCTGTGTGTGTGTGTGTGTGTGTGTGTGTGTGTGTGTGTGTGACACATGACACCTCATAAAGGAGGAGTTAACAGTTACAGCCCCTCCCCCTCCTGAGTCACTACTCCAGTTCTTTATTATTATCAGGTCCAATAAAAGAGCGTGAAATGAAAACATAATTGAGTTTTAATTTGTCTGTGCAGCCGACGAGCAGATCAGTGCACACTCATTACTGTACGGGACGAAGACGAGGAAGAGGTAAGAGAGCTGCCAGGAAGACAATGCAACATGTAAGCACATGTGTGTGAGCAGGAGTCAGTCACGTGTGTGTTTATTTACACTTTTCTGCTGTGTGTGTGTGCGTGTGTGTGTGTGTGTGAGCCCAGCTGCAGCACGAGGTGTGCACAAGTACACAAGTGTACAAGTGGGGAAGCTCTAGTGCCCTTAAGTAGCTCCTCATCACCAGTGTGTGTGTGTGTGTGTGTGTGTGTGTGTGTGTGTGTGTGCATGTTTTCCTCTCTGGCTCGTGGCTGGGTAAGCCTTGTGTTTCTTAAAGAGCCCTGTGGGACAAGTAGAGGAGCCAGAGCGAGGGCTCAACCTGCTGCCTCCCCCCCACCCCCACCGACAGTAGCCCCCCTCTGCAGTCGCACACAGCTGAGCAGGAAGTGTTTATAATAAGTTCACACACAGTCAGCACACCTGAGCAGACATATCTAGAACAGAGTCCATACTTCTGATCTGCTCAGTGATTTAGTTTCTCTTAGTTAGAGAGACAATTGACCAAGCTGCAGATCTCCTAGTGTGTGTGTGTGTGTGTGTGTGTGTGTGTGTGTGTGTGTGTGTGTGTGTGTGTGGCTCCTGCCTCTGGCTCCCATCAGCTGTTTATGGGCAACATTTTCCAAAATTGGACCCAAATAAATCAAAACCGTCAGAAATGCTAAATGTTATCGTTTTCCTTTGTTGTGTCGTCTTTACTGGTTATTTGCAAACAATCACAATGATTATGAAATGAACATCTGGGGGGGCGTGTTCTTCTCATAATCACAATGATTATGAAATGAACATCTGGGGGGGCGTGTTCTTCTCACACCTGAGATCATCACATCTTCAGGTTTGATGTTTTCCAGATGTCTCAACAACACAGACGTTGTTACATCGGTTGTGTTTTCTTGTTTCCATTATTTCCTCTTTTACTTTGGTACTCACCTTCTGTGTCAGATGCTTCACTTCCTGTGCCTGTGTGATGACCCTCAGTGCCCCCCCCCCCTCGCTGAGTGTAAGTGTTCCTGTCGTCTGTATCTTGGACTATATATAGTGCGTTACTTCAGGAGCTGCAGGTAAAACTTCACTAACTAAACTCACACATGTATTCTGAGCCTGCTGCTACCTGACCAATCAACACACTGAGTCAAAGTACAACACATCTTGTCCTGTCATTTTGTTCCCCGTGGGGGCAGCAAGGGGGGGGGGGGGGGGCAGTGAAGCTGGTCAAACAACACACAGTCAAAATGAGATAATGTGCTTGTAAAAACCCAAAAGACTCTTTATCTCAAAAACCAGATTGAGCACCCCCCCTTCCCAAAAAAAAAGAAAAGGTGTCTGGAAACACATGGTCAGTGGTTTAGCTCGACTAACGGTGGACGCTGCAGTGTCCATGGCAACCTACCTGGCTTCTGCTGCCACGTTTTGCTGAATGGGTTTCCTGCTGCCAGCGGTGCGAGAGGCAGCCGGCCGATAGCAGAGCAGTGTCATGAACATCCCGTGTGAAGCGAGGCCGGGGGCGACGCACAGATAAGAGCGAGAGAGAGAACATGCTGACTGTGTTCAACAAAGACGCAACTATCTGAAGAGAAGCAGCGCTGAAGCCCAGCTGTTGAGAGGGACGCAAACCATCTCGACCGGATCCACCCCGACCGGATCCATCCAGACCGGATCCATCCCGACCGGATCCATCCAGACCGGATCCATCCCGACCGGCTCCATCCCGACTGG
>NC_041367.1:1116965-1179465 GCF_900634415.1 Cottoperca gobio
TCAATCAGTCCAGCAAATTTTATTTGCTTTTGCTCCCTTGGGAGAGGTACATGTATGTGTGTGTGTGTGTGTGTGTGTGTGTGTGTGTGTGTGTGTGTGTGTGTGTGTGTGTCTTCAGTCTGTGCTTTTATGATATGACACCAGAGGAAAACACTCTGCTGTGTCTGTTTGTCTAGACCCGTAAAAAACAAAATGCAGAAAAGTGAGAAAGTCTGATCTTGTTAAATAAAAGAGAGACTTGGTTGCACTGTGTGTGTGTGTATGTGTGTGTGTGTGTGTGTGTGTGTGTGTGTGTGTGTGTGTGTGTGTGCGTGCGTGTGTGTGCCTGTAAATCAGATTGATTGCAGCTATAATTAAATTGTATGTGCTCCCAGAGATCATGTCTCTCCCTCTGCTCCTCGTTCTCCCTCTCTGTTACGGGAAGCAGGAAACGTTCATGTTGCTGGTGTCTCTCAATATTTCTTCCATTTTCCCGACAGACACGACAGGAAGTTGTATTACATGATGTTGTATTACACTCATCCAGTGTGTGTAAGGCTCATGTTTTCAGTTTTAATTGACAAAAAGGGGAATTCAGGCAAAATAATGTTGTTAAACATCAGATTAGATTAGATTAGATTAAAATGACATTTGCAGAGTAAACAAGCTTTTATTCCATAACCATTTATTAACCATTAACTCTTCTAATTGCTTCATGAGAACATATTTAAAGGGGACATTTCACTGTTTCAACAACATGGGATTCAACAAGCCTCTCAGATGTGGCTCCCCTCCCTCATG
The DNA here is from genome assembly GCF_900634415.1 of Cottoperca gobio. NCBI lineage: Eukaryota > Metazoa > Chordata > Actinopteri > Perciformes > Bovichtidae > Cottoperca > Cottoperca gobio. The sequence goes on from NC_041367.1 coordinate 1,117,746, forward strand.
CAGGCTCATTAGAATACACCCCCCCCATCTGAGTGTCTCCACCCACGGCTCATGAACAACCTTTGCAATGCGAGCAGACTGGGCCTCAAGGCTGTGCTTTGACTTTTTTAAGTGTGCTCAGCAAATGTTACTCAAACTTAAACAGTGCATCTGTTGAGGACTATTTTCAGCTTCAGATTAATACACACTTGGTGCTGAAGTGAGTATTTACTGCGGGGCAGAGCAGTGAAGCCTATGCGGAAAAATGTGCAGTTCATCAAATGGCCACTTGGGGCTCCACGAGGAAGTCAATCCTCATAGATGTTTAACCGCGTTAATTTCCCTATTCCTGTGTACGGCCGATGAATGTTTATATATCCTCCCATTGTCATTATATTAAGGCTTAACGTTACGTATTATTGGGGCCGTGGTTGCTTTGAGTAGTGAGGGAACGTAGTGCGGGAACGTAGTGGGGGAACGTAGTGAGGGAACGTGGTGCGGGAACGTAGTGCGGGAACGTAGTGAGGGAACGTAGTGCGGGAACGTAGTGCGGGAACGTAGTGAGGGAACGTAGTGCGGGAACGTAGTGCGGGAACGTAGTGCGGGAACGTAGTGCGGGAACGTGGTGAGGGAACGTGGTGCGGGAACGTAGTGCGGGAACGTAGTGGGGGAACGTAGTGCGGGAACGTAGTGAGGGAACGTAGTGCGGGAACGTAGTGCGGGAACGTAGTGCGGGAACGTAGTGGGGGAACATAGTGAGGGAACGTAGTGCGGGAACGTAGTGCGGGAACGTAGTGCGGGAACGTAGTGGGGGAACGTAGTGCGGGAACGTAGTGGGGGAACGTAGTGCGGGAACGTAGTGGGGGAACGTAGTGCGGGAACGTAGTGGGGGAACGTAGTGGGGGAACGTAGTGCGGGAACGTAGTGGGGGAACGTAGTGCGGGAACGTAGTGCGGGAACGTAGTGGGGGAACGTAGTGGGGGAACGTAGTGGGGGAACGTAGTGCGGGAACGTAGTGGGGGAACGTAGTGGGGGAACGTAGTGCGGGAACGTAGTGGGGGAACAGTACTTGTTGGTCGGATCATTGTTGCTTTGGTCTTTTTAAGAGACTTAATAACAATAAGACAAATCTGGAATATCACCAGACTAATTCTTTAAGCCAGTCTTTTGAGTGAAAATTTGTAAAGACTAAAAATAATCCGCTCTAAGTGTATTTGTGTACATTGTGTTTGAGCACACACAGAGGCTTAACGATGCTATGACACATCCTAAGGTCTCACACACTGTCCACATGTATTTAATCTGTAACAGATCAGGATGATGAAGGAGGAAGAAAAACCCTGAAAACAAATAAAGTTTTCCTCCTTTATTCATATTCATTTGGATGCTTTTAATTATAGTCAGAATACCAAGCTAACACCTTCTCATGCTCTCATCTAATCCAATCCTTTAGTGACGGAGAGGACTGGGAGATAAGAAGTCTAAGCAGATGGGCCTCCACCCAAAGCTCCATTGTAATTTCTTCTTAAAGAGGGAAGGATTGGCTGCATGATCACAGTTGGCGCCTGAAGTTGGCATTTGTGAGACTGACACTGTGATGTGAATTTTATTATTCTCTGTAATGAGCTGACAGTTATTGCATTGTTGTGCCTTAATTATGTTGGATTGGAATTGCCTTTTCGATTACGAGGAGCCACCTTCAAGACTATTTAATTTTCTCGCTTCTCTAATTCCCCATCACCTGCCATAACACCCCCCTGCCGGCGCGCCAGAATGTGGGAAGCGACTCCAACATGGTGTATTTACTTTAAAAGGCATGCATGAACACTCTTAGTGTGTGAATGCACAAGACATCCTAAATGATTGCTTCACTCCTGGGTCCTTTCATTAAAACATTAGAAGTGCACCGTGGAAAGGAGCATCGTTAAGGAACGTATGAGAACTGAAAACCTGAGGTGTGAAATCATCAAACAAGGACACAACCCTGAGGGATACTGAGATATATTATGTATATATTGTATATTGTCAACCCTTAATCTCCCTGCAGAGAATGTTTGTACTGTAAGTTAAGTTTTCTTAAAGTTGTTAGTGTTATGTCTCTGCAACTTTAGGGGATTGGCCAACAATCCAAAACCTAATGGGAAGCTGGGCTCTATAATCATCTGTAGGTTTACTAATGGGTTTTATTCAGTCATCTGTATATTTTTGATTTGCACAGTCTGCATATTAACTGCGGTAAATTCAAATCAACAGAGTAATCACTTCGGTCTGGGTCACTTTTCTCACTTTCTGTGCCAAGCAACGTTTTCTGCCACTGAATATTCATTCTTCAGGCCGTCACACACCGTGACGGATACTGGCCTGTGAATAATATATCTCTACGGCTTTTATTGTGAAAGGCTGGAATGGAAAGCTACACCAACTACAGCCTCCAGGGCGCTGACGATGGGCTCCAACAGATCTACGTCCACACTAAAGAGGATAATATGAAACATTACCAGATACAACAATCACATTTATGTTCTACTGTACATCTTACTGGAGTTTGATAATACCGTTAACATTTTTATAATTTAACCTCAATGTTTATTCAAGTTCTTAATGCAGGTGACTTGAATACTGGATGTTGTGAATATGTATCAATACTTTCAAAAACTACTATTACTCAAAAACATGTTGCACAAAAGTTGCTTCCGCGCAACGTGATTGGTCGATGCCTTTATTCGCGGTGAGAAAGCTAAAGTAAAATTGACGTCTTCCGGAAATAAAACAAAAGTAATATTCTTGTCTGTGTGGAAGTGTTCATGAAAAAAAACAATAGTTCCAAAAAATATATGGACGCACAAAAAAAAGGCTCCGGCGTGCAAAGGCAGATTTTTCCGATTTTAATATTTTTAGGAATGTAGGATGAATTGCGTCACTTGAGAAAAACAATCTGGTGGAGTCGAGTTAGTTTAGCAGATCATCTCTGACAAGCAGCTTGAGGCTACATTAGCCACTACTAGCGTAACACACCCAAATCTCCGACTGTCTAGTTGCATTGTGGGTAATGTAGACGGCAGGTTTTAAGGAGAAAAAGACGATGTGTCTGATTCTGCTGGATTAATCTGATTCTTGTTACAGGAGTTCACTTTGAAGGTTTCCATAAGTTTGGAACAAACTAAGTCTTCTCTCCGAGGCGCTCGTCCTCCGTTGTTCAGTGATGGCGGTCGTTGTCACACGCCTGGTCGTTGCGTGTGAGCGAGTCGGTATGTTTGTCAAGTTGTTTCAGAAAGTTGCAAAAATTGTCAGATGCAGCCCCCCTGCAATTTGTATGTCAGAACACCGTGCAGGGAAGGAGTTCCAGTCACTGTTTGATATCTGACACGCAGTTTGTGTGAAGTACGTTGAGTTTGCACATCAGACGGATTCGTTATCACCAGTCCTGCCAGATGCTGTTAAGTGGCCCAACATCTATGTTTTAGACTTAATACTAATATCATTTAGTTTGAACTTGTGTCACTTCATCCAGAGACTTTTCTGTTCTCGCTCTGTCATCTATTGTCGTCCAGTTCAGTGCGATCAAATGAAAAGCGGCGGTGAAGCCGTGGGGAGCTGCGGTCTGTCCTGTTGTGCTTCGTCAGTCTCTGCGGCTTCACGCCGAGCATCAGTAGGTGTGATTGTGAAGCACCCAAACTTTCAGAGCTGATGATCAACATCTCCCTCACAGAATTTAATTAATCTCAAAACACCAACTACTCATGACTTGGCTCCCCTGTGGATTGTTAATAGTCTGATGATTCAGATCAGGTATTGTTGGAGTGCTCTTGATGGCTAATTGGGTATAAAATAAACTCAAAAAGTAAAAGTTATTTCCCGCTGAAGCGTGCCTGTTATTTTGGAGGCGAGATAGAGTATCAAGTGAAGCCCAGCGCTCTGCCGCTGCATGTGAATGTATCCAGATACGGAGCTCTGTGGGCTAGCAGAGAGAGAAACGCCACAGGCATCACACACACACACACACACACACACACACACACACACACACACACACACACACACACACACACACACACACACACCTCTGCACGGCCTGGCATGTACAACACGCACACAGATTTGTCCATAAACTCAGATGTCCTCCCTTCCACATCACAGGTACAAACGCTACTGGCAAAACATCCAAACGAGATTAGACCCCCTGTCGACGACACCTGTCAATACTTCAGCCTGAAGGACGTGGTTGTTGTTGCTCCGTGATTCATAACAGCAACATGGATACTCCATGGTTTCTTTTACTATCTTTCTCAGGAAGAAATGTTTTTTTCTATATACTCTTTGCTCTCTTGTGTTTCCTGTTCCTCACCCTCACTGCCTCTCGCAGCAGATCATTACTTCCACCGTCAGCTTGCTATTTAATTCAGCCTTCATTATCCTCTGATGCTGGTTACACCATACTTTTGGATTTGATTTCCCTGCTCTACGAGACTGAAGGCCTCGTTTCAGTCTGCAGTGAACTGGCTGAACTTTAGATGCAGAGACATGTGACTGTATAAACATCTTCATCAGTTCTATCTTCAGTCTCAGGCTAGAAAAGGTCACTTATATAAGTTGTTTGCTAAATACTCAAAAATCAATGTGAGCAAACCCAAGCCTGGGACATTTGAATGTTAAAATATCCCACTGAAGTGAAGGCAACACTGCGAAGAAGCAGACGCACGGTTTCAGAAGGGCAGGTAAAAGCATTATTTTTGATGGCCAGCAGGGGGCGACTGGTTGCGAAAAGAAGCTTGATTGTATAGAAGTCTATGAGAAAATTACTCTTCTCACTTATTTCCTCAAACATTTTCCTGATGAGATTATGTTCGGAACACGCCCCCCCCCCCCCCCCCCCTGTCAATCAGACACAAAAAAAACATTGTGCAACATGGCTGCCTTTAGAAGAGAAAACTACGAAACCAGAAGTAGAACAAACGATTATGAGCTTAAATAAAAAGGCAGTTGGGCTCGATGTTGAACCAGCCGTCCGTGGACATCGACAGGTGACCAGGAATCCAGTTTCCTGACATCTATATGTACAAAAAGTATTTTATATTTAATGCAACCTTTTTATTTGGAAGCTGGCATTGTTGCTAGCTAACAGTGCCACTGTCTTTGTAGAACCACATTTTGTTAGCTTCTCTTTTCTTTAGCGTTCGGCACGATGTAAAAAGATCGCTCCGAACTCCAGTGACTTCCGCCTACGCTAACTTCATGGGCTTTACCTCTGTTGTGTGTTGCGCAGCTCGTACTCTTTGTGTGCACCGACCCCATTAAGAATTACCATAATGGACTGTTAGTCCCAGATGTATGAATGAAGTCTCAAACTGTATCATATTTCCTGTTTTCTCACAGTCATGTATTCAATTTCCTCATGATGCTCCATCTCACTATTGAATGTTCCCTCTGGGTCATATCAAGCTGTTGTCTCCCCCCTCCTCCCCCCTCCCTGATGAGAATGGACATTCATGTTCCAGTCGCTGCTGACTGGGAGGGGCGGGAGGACTGGAGGGGTTGGATGAAAGGGTGGCAGATAGCGTGTGTGCGTGTGTGTGTGTGTGTGTGTGTGAGTGTGTGTGTGTGTGTGCGTAGTGTGCGTGTGTGTGTGAGTGTGTGTGTGTGAGTGAGTGAGTGTGTGTGTGTGCGTAGTGTTGCTGGCAGGAGCAGCAATGCTGGGATTGCTCTCTGCTGCAGCCGCTAAACATTCAGCTGCTTTCCCATCAGCCCCACTGTTATTACCACGGACCAGCAAACCCACTGACTGACTCAACAGCTGCCCAGGGTATATAGATGTATGGTGTGTGTGTGTGTGTGTGTGTGTGTGTGTGTGTGTGTGTGTGTGTGTGTGTGAGTGTGTTTGAGTATGCATGTGAAGCCTGAAGCCAGTAGCATGTGAGTGCTTACATTTGTGAGTCAAGTGCTGCCAAGTCTATGTGCATATTTTATTTTGAAGGTAAAATGAATGATGCATGTGTGTGTGTGTGTGTGTGTGTGTGTGTGTGTGTGTGTGTGTGTGTGTGTGTGTGTGTTCTGTACATTGTGTGTGAGCTGAAGTGAGATGATGCTGGAGGATGGGTGTGGGATGCGCTCATGTTTGTGTCATTTCCTGCTGCTTGCCACCTCTAGAAGTTTCAAATATTCGCTTCACTTTGAAGGATTTGTACTGTACCTTTCCGGATTAAACCTTTTGGATGAGTCACAATTGAACTACACAGAACTACACACACATTCATCAGGTAAACCCTCCTCAAAATTAAAAGGGTTAAAAGGAAAATATGACATTTTCTGTTGGTCTTGAAGATGTTCCGCTGTTTTCCGCCCCGCTGTGACGGCTTCAGCAGCGTGATGTGAGATCTGTGATTCAAAGTAAATGTGGCACAGCAGCCGCTTTAGCTCTGTTTGAAACACAAACATGCAGCGGTGGAAGAAGTCTCGGATCCTTCACTTTAGTAAAAGTACCAGTGCAAGAATGAAAAAGCATTCTTTGTTGCTCCGTCAGAAATACAACAGAACGTCTGGTTTCCTGCGACTCCCTCACGCAGGTGAAGACGATTTGAGTTACGTGAGGGAATGGCGGACTCCTCCACCAACAACAGAATCTACACTATGGAGAGGTGATTGTGAGAACGTAAAGACGTAGAAAGGCTATTCCTAATAATACAAACCTTTAGGAGTGTAACGTTAACTACATTCAAAGTAATTGTGCTTAACTGATGCATCAAGAGATGGAGAGTTCTGCATCACAATCTTTGTTTTGTTTTTACTCTCAAACGTTTGCTTTTCTGTGAAATATTGGATCATTTATAAACAGTTAAGTTTCTGAGAAGTTTGGAGAGAATATGTGTCTGATGGAGCTACTAACACCTGATGGACGTGGAACGTGAAGAGAAGCCACAGAAGCTTTTATAAGAGGGGGAGCCAACACACAGAGGAACCAGAGGAACCTTACCATATGTTGGAGAGAGAGGGGGGGGGAGAGAGAGACAGAGAGAGACAGAGAGAGGGGGGAGACAGAGAGAGGGGGGAGAGAGAGAGAGATATAATATTATATATATACACAGTTAATAGTTATACAACAATATAGAATTATAATAAGACTAATAATATCTGACTATAGAAAAATAGCATAAAATACAAATTCCCAAGTAAAAAGTAGAAAGTAGTACTTTGTACAGTTCTTGAGTAAATGTACTTAGTTACTTCCGTCACTGTCAACATGCTGCAGATGTCAAACTGAACTCGTCTGAATCAGAATTACAGCTTTTGGTTTTGGCACCTTCGAGAAAACTTTGATAAAAATGTTTAATTTTGAGAATGGACGCCTGCAGCAAAGGTTAGCAATTATTAAATCTCCGTTACAGATCCCGACAAAGTCAGAGCTAAGAGGACGTGGAAGAGTCTTTGCATATATGTGTTGTGAGTTGTTGCCTAGGCTCCCCAACAACACGGCAACTAAACAGGTTTTCAAAGTTCAAGGATTTATTTTTGTCCCTGAGGGAAAAGTGACCTGCAGCAGAGAACACAAAATCTACAATATAAAATAATGCAATAATAAAATGGCAAAGATAAAAGACATAAAACGTGATACAGGGAAAGCAGTGGGCTGGATATCCACATACTGCACCGTACACATGCTTTACAGGCAGATACAGGCAGCATGTATAAAACCGGTTTAATATACGTTCAGTGCATCCCTTCAATTGAAAAGAGTATTTTCTTTAACGTGGTTGTACACAGTCAATCTTGGCTTCCTGTATATCATGACATTTATTTGGACCTGGGAGTTGTTGTGGAACTCAAACTGGCAGAGTCCTCCGCTCCTTTCCTGCGATCTGGAAATTAATGTTGGTGTCACTGAGCTGTAAGCTCTCCAAGAAGTGGAGGGAGAAGAAACTTTGTGAAGTCTCCTCTGGCAGAAGATCCACAGACGTGTCCTTCCCAGACATCTTTACAGCTTTGGCAGAGAGGCCGTACTGAGGCCGCAGCCAGAATATTACATCATCGTCGAAACCTGAGCAGACGTAGCGGTCAGGTTGTGTCTCAGGTGTGTGGATTATGAGTCAGAGGATGAGCTCGCTTTAGTCTCTTCACTCAGTTTGAGCTCAGAACTTATCAGCAACTTCACTGTGAGTGAAAGGGAGAAAAATGGCTGAAAGAAAGAGAGAATTAAGTGATGATGGAAGGGATATTTAGAGAATACAGGAGGGGTGGTGATGGCCTAGTGGTACGCCTTCTGAAAAAAACACTAGAAGGTCGGGAGTTCAATACCAGGCTGCCACCATTAAGTACCCTGAGCAAGGTACTTAACCCTGAGTTGCTCGAGGGAAATTGTCCCTGTATAAGAGTGTCTGCTAAATTACCTGTAATGTAATACAAGACACTAAACAAGTGTGTAGTTTAGTTTGCTAAGCCCCGCCCCCCTTAGTTACTGCTTTACGTTCTCACACATCACACAAAATGTTTCCATCCAAATGTTGCTCAAATCTTCAGAAGATTGGCAGAAGACAATGCTAATTGATTTGCATTTCCATCCACTGTACTGTGTCTTCTCCTTCTTCTGCAGCCACACATTGTAGACATCACCCGGAGGAGCTATATGTGAGAACGCAAAAGTGCTAATCATTGGAACCGAATCAGACTGTCTGTGTAATGTTGTGAGTCCATGTGTGATTAGAGACGCTCATTGTCTGGAGAATTCTCAGTAGGCGAGTTGATGAAATCTCTGTGCAGCAGGCGCAAAACCGGAAGAAAAACAAACATGGAAGGGTGAAGAAGGAGAAGGTCATTTACACGAAAATGCCAATGAAAATGTTTTATTGGAGAGACGACGAGATTCAGGAATTTGTCTCAACCGTCAGATAAATTCAAGGAACATAACAGACGACGTGAGCGGTTCTACAGCGGCACCAAACTGAGTATTTCCAGTAAGTGAGAACGCACCTATCTATTCGTATATATTTTCATATAACCTTAAGACTGTAAACATAGTTTGATCCTAGACTATCCCTCTCATATTTATATTTAAGTAGGCCTGAGGTCCAACACTGACGTCTTCAGTGTCTCTTGTTCTCTTCAAAGCATACAGCTCATCTTCAGTCTACGGGAGCTGAGACCAGAGTTAAGATGGGCCCAGTGTTCAGGTAAGGTCAGGGAGATGCTCTGACTGTGTTGACGAGGAGACGTCTAGGTGACGCACCTTCAGGTAAACAATGATTTAGGATAAATATCGAGGGAGAGCGGCTGGTTGACAGAATGGATGGTGGCAGACAATGTGACTGATTCTCTGTTCATTATCTCTTCTCCTTTACAAGATCTAATAGACCTTCAGCGTCAGACCTCCCTTCGGTCTCCTGCAGCTCCTCTGGTTCCCGTCCTCTGCTCATTAGGACTCACAGAAACCTTTGCATGATTTGTGGATTGTCACTTGATCACCAAACTTTGTTTTTGTGAAGCAAAGACTTTAACTTTCAGTCGTTGACTATGAGGTGTGCAGTAGAGTCCTCTTTCTGGTGGTTGTCAGTGCTGCATGTCTCCAGACACTATCTGCAGCTCATATGAGAAAACAACCTGTGGCACGAACCCTAAAACCGTTATTATGTTGTCATAGTTCTTTGTTGTCAATGTCACGTCCTTGGAAAGAGTGGTGTTTGATGAACAATTTAGTCGCAACATTTTAATTACTTTTTCAGTGATGTCAAGAGAAGTTTTCTGATTTCTGTCAAAGCCTGGGTCTGTGCACTGTTGGCTGAATGAGAGAAGAGGGCATCACCTCTCTGTACACTGCCTACATATTATAATGTCCTTATCCTGTCAGGAGAAACTGTAGCTACAGACACTTCCTGTGAGATCACGAATTACCTTATGTTGTAAAGTCAAACCAGCTGTAAACTACTGAGCTTTATCTGGAGGCAGTGATCTATAGAAAAGACGTGCAAAATGTCTTCATTTAAATCTAACCAAGTTGCAGGAAATGGTTATCCATCAGGTAACTCATGCAAACTAAGAAAAACACTGGCTTATCTTCCACCAGCCCCCAGTCTCACTCCTGAGTCACAATGACCCTAATGTGCTCCCTCCTGCAGAAGGTCTACAACCCTGGAATAATAATACTCAATATTCGAAAGGTCCAGATGTTATGGAAGGAAGTCAACCTGAGGCACAACTCACATTCAACAGTGCACCAGACAGACATGCCACACATGCCATACATCTCCAGGGCAGAAGATCTGAACACAACGTTCAGATCTTCTGCCCTGGAGATGTAGATGTATTTAGCTGGTAATGAACTGAGAGAGAGACAAAGACCCTTCAGTGTCAACAAGTCAATACATATTGACATCCCTATTAGGGTATGACTAAAACTATCCCAATCACTTGTTGAACCTATTTCCACTACATCACAACCAAAAGTCTAAAACAGAATACAAATCAAGAACCTGTGTCTTTATACTGAGCTTTTATAGTTCCCAGAAGACGTATTTCAAGGTCATTGGCAACACCTTAACTTTTCATCTGGCGCCACCTTCAAAATGAATGACATTTCATCGAGTCATGACCCGCAGCTATATTTGCTTTTCCTGCACTAATAAGGAAAATGTATCAGGCAGGTACTAACCTAAGACAGGTAACAAGGTAAACATTATATCCCTATTCTTCATGTGAACATGTTACAGCCTCTCTGAGCCTCAAGTGTTGCTGAAGACCCTTAAGGTGCGTTCAGACCAAACATAAGGCAAATCTTAGAGGCGTGGAAGATACGAGTGGGCGCCATGAGGTGCAAATTCAACTTGAAGATAAAGAATTGAAAATGTTTTTGTTTCCTTTCTTCAGTTATCATCGAAAACAAACTTAAAATGGTGGATTAACTAAATTGACAGTCAATAACATTTCAAAGCCTGTTGGGTCAAAACTACAGAATCTCAAAGTGAACTTCAGTTTAATTTGGCCGAGGATAATGAATCAAACAAAATACATTATAGGAGAATATTGACCAATGTTGTCTCACGCTACAAACAGCTACAGGCAGATAATATGTAATAAATCCATACAGGAAGTTCCCCACAATACTTAATGTCTCAGTATGGAAGTCGAATATTTATACGAGAATACATGTTTTATTAAAGCAAATCTTAATAGTAGAAAGTCTGAGAGAAAGACAACCAGGGAGGACGTGTGAATGTGAGTGAGAGGAAATTAACGAGTACCCTCTGACCAGTGCTGAGGTTTCTGACACATATTGATTATGAACCATTGCTCTGGAAGAGAGCTGCAGACCTGCCATGTGTGTGTGTGTGTGTGTGTGTGTTATAATTATATCCTAACAAAGACCTAATGACCTCCAAAGATAGGGAGATGAGAAGAACCTGAAAGCTTACCATTATCAGTGGATTCACATTGAACTCGAGGCCACTAAACACTAAAGATGTTGTGAAACACTCAACTCACGATACAATTTTCTCACATTTCTTTTAACAAAATGAGATTAAGAACATTTTTATTTTATAAATATATTTGCAGAAACACCCATCCTACGTCCATCCCACGTCCATCCTACACCCATCCTTCGTCCATCCTACGTCCATCCCACGTCCATCATACGTCCATCCCACGTCCATCCTACGTCCATCCTTCGTCCATCCTTTGTCCATCCCACGTCCATCCCACGTCCATCCCTCATCCATCCCACGTCCATCCCACGTCCATCCCACGTCTATCCTTCGTCCATCCTACGTTCACCCTACGTCATTTCAACTTCGGTTCCGATAATGTCAGATACGGTTATTTCAGTTTGTGCAGCACATCCCCGAACAAGTTAGCACCATGCAGTGTGCATTTACTTATTTTAATTAAATGTGCAGCATTGGTCCTGTTGAAGAATGAGAAGTTCAGTGCAAAGAGTAAGTAGGTAATAGAGAGTTTGTTGTTCCCACAATAACACACACTCACACACACAAACCTGCACGACCACCACACCCCTGTGTTTAAACTGAGCACTGTTTTCCATTAGGCTTGATTGGAAGTGTTGATTGATTCTGTCCATGTGTTGTCGGATCAGGGCAGGAGAGGCGGCCACTCTACTTTATTGGGACACGGTGATACACTGAGGACTGAAAAAGAGCTGATCCAGCACATAACAGAGTGAAACAAAGTGTAGGGAAGTTGAAGACTTTATTGCACACTCTCAAACCATTGATTACGTCTTTTTCTATTCTAATGCTGAACATCCTCTCTCTGAATCTACTGAACACGATGTCTCCACGTGTTCCCTCGACTTCACTCAGGGTCCCAGAAAAAGTCTATTTAGTTTGCTTGTGTTTTGTTACGTGTCGTTCTGTAATAATTATTTCATTGATGATCAGCCCTAACCCGAACCCTAACCCACCTGTCACTCAAAGCGGCCACGCCCTTAATTATGCGTTACTTTGAGACTTAATATCATTAAAACGGGTGAATTATATACAAACTCACCTCCCGTACATTTGCCATGATCGGGGAAATTAGCTAAAGAAACCAAAAGCCGTTTTTGTACCAGGATGTAAACATGTTTATTTCTGCTGTAAAGGTGGGCATTTTAACACGGGGGGGGGGGGTCTATGGGGATTTACTCGCTTTTGAAACCAGCCTCCAGTGGCCATTCGAAGAACTGCAGTTTAGGCTCTTCATTGGTTTCATTTTTCTGGAGGTTTCAGCTTGTTGGAAACAAGAAATATCGCCAAAAGTTAGTTTCCCGATAAAAGAATATGTTACGAAGTCAGGCTTAGAAAATGTGTCATAATGCACATGAAACATGTGGCTTGAAGGTACTCTGAAAAGACGAATAGTTAAAATATGAAATAAACATTAATGTCATATTTCCATCACGTGTCTCTTTTAATTATGTCATCTCGTTGTGCCCTCTTCAAACGCACATTGACGAGTGAACCTTTCCCGAAGAAGTTATGTGATCCAGTGTAAGATATATCATCCTCTGTTCTGTTATCTGTCTCTCCCCAAACTACTAAATGACTGGATTACCCCTTTAAGGTTCACACAGGTTGTAGCAGGGCTGTTAGTTTGCATTAGTGCAGACAAGTCTCCATGTTGTCTGTCATGGTGTGTTTGTCTAACAACATGTCTTTGTGCATTTGTGTATTTCCTGTCCTGAATGTCAAACTGACAAACTGAATTAGAATTACTACTGAACTTTCAAGATCAAATAAGTACAGCTGAGTGGCAGTGCCATCATTATCTCACCCCTTTCTTTTAATCAAGCATGTTTTTCCCATCTCGTAGCAGGAAATCAACATATCAGCAGGGCTGATGGGACTGGTGATCAATACAAGCGGCTCAATGATTACTTGGCCACAGGCTGAGATTTCTGGCTTGCAGACTTCTTGGCCAACAGTGTGTTTGGAGCGGAGACCACACAGACGAGTCTCACAACAACTGCTCATCCTCGCTCACACACACAAACACAACTCGTCTACTGAGGCTGAAAACAAAGTCTTGTTTTCAAGCCAGATTAGTATTAATGTGGTATTTAGTGCGGGGATATATTTTATTCATTTTGGAAATGTTTATCTCAGCTAAGCGGAAAGTGTGGCTAAAAAGGTTGGAAAGAATTTATTTAAAATATAATAATAAACACAACAGAACACAGAAGTGCATTCCTGTTGTGCACGTTTTACATTTGCATCAGGAGGAATGTAAACAGCATCAGATAATAGGGGCCGGCATCTTCAGGGAAACAATGTCCATCAACTCTGATGTTTGAGCACCAAGCATCACAGAGTCCGACTCCTCTCGTCCCACAGGAGGAGTCCTGCGCTATGTCCTGCGCTCCGCCCGTCAACTGCAATAGCTTGATCCGTAAGGCCATGATGGAGCCAGGTTTCTGTAAAGGTGTGGGTACAACAGTCTCCGACGTTGCTGGGTTAGCCTGAGTCTTATTAGGACCTGATATCAGCCAGAAGCAGGCTGGGTAGTGGAATAGCCTTAGCACCGAGCTAGCTTAGCTTAGCTCCCGTCTCAGATCTCCTCTCTTGCTCAGGGCCTCCGTGGCATTTGGTCGGAAGACGCAGTGATTGTCTCAAAGTCTGCTGCACTTTATCCCCACGCTTCCGTCTCTGATGTTGATGTATCTCTGTCATATGCTATACGCACGCCAGTAATAAAAACAAAAATGTAGCAGAGTTTATGGGAGCTACCGGCCGCTGCATCTAGATCTGTCTCCAGAGCTTATGTTACCGCCTCATAAAAGCTTTTTAAATATCAAATATTAGTCTGCTGAGCTTTTAATCTTATAAACATTTTGGCCAAATTCTTTATTGCACAGTATTAATAGGCACCAGACTGAACGTCAAACCACCCACATAGTCTCTGAACTGATGGAAATGCTTTGAATCAGTGATTCGTCTAAAATCTGGAGCCATAAACACAAACCTGAAAACGTTCTGTTTCTATGTGTTGCTGTTTTCTCTCAGTCCTTTATCTTTCTATCTGTTCTTCCTCGTAGTAGCATTGTGTCTTAATGCTCACCTAACTAGGGCCGTAATTATGAGTCACTTTCCTCTCGAGCTGCCACCCTCCCCTGCAATTACAAAGAAAGTGATTAATTGTGTGCTGTTGCACCCATTGCAAGACACTGTAGTCTTCCCTGGCGCCTCCATCAATGCTGTTTCTCTCTGATTGTCTCTTTGCTCTTTCTTTTCTCCCCCTGCTTTGACTTGGAGTGAGTCAAATCAAATTTGCCTTGAGACGCAGAGCTTTTCTTCAGCGAGCGGTGAAGCAAACACGGAGCCACATCCAGAGGAAGTCAATTCATTAAACTTGAAGGCGTGCGCAAATCGTGCCATCTAAAGAATTCCAACCAGATTTTTGCTGGCACACACTGTGGGGAGGACAGGACTGAATCTTGCATATGGATTCAAACCAATAGTTAACTGCACTATCATCTTAGAGAAGATACTCTCAGATATGTCTTCCAATTATGACATTTTACTACATTGCACATGTAAAAGCTGTTTGTACAGCAGCCTAACAGACATTACTGGTCTGTACTAACAATGGAAAAGAGATCAATTATGAGGGTGAATTTATTTTAATATAAATATAAATGATTACTTGACATATGTTGAGATGTGAAGACAGTTGTAAGATATAATTTGCATAACAATAACTGCATTCCCACTGCCCGTACAGCGCTACTCAACTCATTGCAAAGGTTGTGGATAGTACCTAGTACTTTTATTTTGGTACCACCTCGGTCACTAGATACTAGAAGGTTGAGTTAAAACACAACTGTCACCAGCCCGACATGGGACACCCTGCACAAAGCTGCCATAATTAAATAGCAAAGCGACCGACTGGAGTTGTAGTTAAAAAAAATGGCAGCCTGCAAAACTACTCCGTCCACACTACGTACACTCGGACGCACCTCGGACGTACACTCTGACGTACGCTCTGACGTACACTCTGACGTACGTTCTCGGACGTACACTCTGACGTACACTCTGACGTACGCTCTCGGACGTACACTCTGACGTACACTCTGACGTACGCTCTGACGTACGCTCTCGGACGTACGCTCTGACGTACGCTCTCGGACGTACGCTCTGACGTACGCTCTGACGTACGCTCTCGGACGTACGCTCTGACGTACGCTCTCGGACGTACGCTCTGACGTACGCTCTCGGACGTACACTCTGACGTACGCTCTCGGACATACGCTCTGACGTACGCTCTGACGTACGCTCTGACGTACGCTCTGACGTACGCTCTCGGACATACGCTCTCGGACGTACACTCTGACGTACGCTCTGACGTACGCTCTCGGACTTACGCTCTCGGACGTACGCTCTGACGTACACTCTGACGTACGCTCTCGGACGTACACTCGGACGTACGCTCTCGGACGTATACTCTGACGTACGCTCTAACGTACGCTCTCGGACTTACACTCTGACGTACGCTCTGACGTACACTCGGACGTACACGTGACAGTGCAGGCCTTCCTCTGTTTGCAAGCCGTGCAATACAAACACGGCACATGTTGAATGACATCGTCCTTATCAAATAAAATAAATTAAGATTCTAATGCAGTAGCTTTCTGGGAATGATTTGTGCTCATTCCACTCCCG
Organism: Cottoperca gobio; assembly: GCF_900634415.1. Lineage (NCBI taxonomy): Eukaryota > Metazoa > Chordata > Actinopteri > Perciformes > Bovichtidae > Cottoperca > Cottoperca gobio. The sequence goes on from NC_041367.1 coordinate 1,133,861, forward strand.
AGTGATTCCTCTCCGAGACAATCAGCAGAAAATATGTTGTTATGATCTGTAATTTCATTCCCTCATTTAAACCACTTAGTGTAATTTTGCAAATCTCAAAACCCAGCAGTGACAGTCCCGCAGGTTTGGTCCAAATCTGATCAGCAAAGTGAGATATTGTGTGTCCTTGAGCAAATAAGCTGCTCTGGGAAAGATCAGCGGCTAAATGACCCGATGACTGTGAGAGAGCGAGCCACAGAGAGGAGCGCTGGTAGCACGTACAAAGCTCACTCACTGGTGAAATTATGCAAACAAACACTTGATAATGAGAGCAACACCCTGCTGTTTCCCACCCAAACACCAGCGGTGTGGGGTGTTGGGGGAATCAGCATTTCCTCACTTCTCATTGGGAAAGGTCATTCTGCTGTTTGTGATGCAGAAATCAATTCAACTTACTAACTGAAAACAAAACATTGGGTAAATCCCATTTGAAAGCTTTAGTTGATTGTATACAGTGTGATGTCGGCGTAGTGATCCTGCATCATGACTCAGCAGATGGATATCTCCACCTCTAGGAGGGAGCTGCTGCCTTAATGCCTTTGTTGTGGCTGTGAGAAGACGTCGTTCATGAGCACTTGATATTACCGTCATTTATCATTTTGGCATTTTAGTCTTCGTGATGGCCAAAGTCAGATAGTCTAGCGTTGCCTTATTTTTAGAAAAAGCTATTTTACAAGTGATAGACGGACAAGAGGCAACAAGAAGAAGAAGCTGCGTCTCCCAGAGATGGAGAGAAACCCTGAATATTTACTCAAGGATTCTACTTCCAATTCTGAAGTACTTGAAAAATCTAATTTTGCACAAAGTTTCTCTGATTTCTAATTGTTTGAATGTTAAAGACGCCGGATCTACTTTCTACCCAGAGAATTCACCATTGTTTACATTCCTCCTGATGCTAATTGAAAAATGCACGACAGGGATGAACTACTACGATGTTGTGTTCGGTCCTGTGTGTTGTGTTGTGTGTTGTGTGTTGTGTGTTGTGTTGTGTGTTGTGTGTTCAGTCCTGTGTGTTGTATGTTCTGTCCTGTGTGTTGTGTGTTCAGTCCTGTGTGTTGTGTGTTGTGTGTTCTGTCCTGTGTGTTGTGTGTTGTGTGTTGTGTTGTGTGTTGTGTGTTCAGTCCTGTGTGTTGTATGTTCTGTCCTGTGTGTTGTGTGTTCAGTCCTGTGTGTTGTGTGTTGTGTGTTCTGTCCTGTGTGTTGTGTGTTGTGTTGTGTGTTGTGTGTTCAGTCCTGTGTGTTGTATGTTCTGTCCTGTGTGTTGTGTGTTGTGTGTTGTGTGTTGTGTACTGTGAACTGTGCATTTCAAGTAACATTTCTGCATCTCAAACACTTAATAATAGATCCCACTAACAATACAAGGTGATGTGTGCATCAGAAACGTTGTCCTGACTGCTGGATGAAAGCAGTCGGTCGATGAGCCTCTTGTGTATAGATTGTACAGACTAATAATTCTATAATGAAAGTCTTGTTTCTTGCATTTAGATGAAGAGTTTGAACCATTATATTGGCAGCAGCTGCATCTGGAGGTGTGCTGCCGTTAGGTTACGGAGATGTTGCAGACATCCTGGTGACCTTATTAATTATTCATGACGGACAATATTACATTTCTCAATATCCAGAGAAAGCAGAAATGAAATACTCACCTCCAGTGTATCAGCGCTGCAGATGAGCAGGGCACATGGAAGTGTTTTGTCCAAAGCCTCACTTAATAACTCGAACCTGTGCGTTCTGAGATGAGGATGATCAACAATTATATCTTATCTATGCATGCTGATGGTGGGATTCAGCTAATGCAGGTCTGTCGTGTGTGTGTGTGTGTGTGTGTGTGTGTGTGTGTTGTGAGGCTTCTACAGAGCAGTCCACCTGGCTGTGTTTCGAAGGCCCTAACTTTAATTCGTAGCCCATTTTCAGTCCATTATGCCAGGCCACTGGGGAGGCCATAGCAAATTAGAACTATCTCTACTCCACTGACTTCATCATTAAAATTAAAATGGCAATCGCTGCACCCCACCTGTCACACACACACACACACACACAGACCAGAGACCTCACACAAACACAGACTTGTGAACATATGATAAAGTGTGTGTATCACACACTCCTGTATGTGTGCAAACTGTGACACATATCACACTTATACATGTCCACAAGTTGACAACCTTTCTAGAGACACACATTAGAAAACACTCTATCTCTCTCTCTCACACACACACACACACACACACACACAGTTGTTGAGGGAATGGCGACTGCCTTGTCACACCCAGTCAATTCCAATATCACTCGCCCAGTGGGACGGCGTATTAACTGCCGCTGTGTTTCGTCCTGTTTGGACCACTCTGTCGTTGAACATGTGTGTGTCCAGATGTGTACGTGTGTCGGGCCATTCACACAGCGGGGGGGGGGGGGGTCCCTTTGATGCCATGGCTAATGTGAGAAGTAAGAACGGTCGGTCATTTAGTTGATATAGCTTCACAGGCGCCCTCGGCCCACACTGTGGTCCAAACGAGATCGATAGAGGAGAATGGAGGAGACCCAGAGAGCGAGAAAAGAGGAAAGGAAGGGAAGAGATGTATTAATATCGCAGCCTCAAGTCGGTGCCGGTGGTGATCACAGCCATAAAACTGGATAATTACAGCGGTTTCTGTGTAAATAGGACTGAGGGGGGAAACAGTGCTGGCGTGGTGGCTGCAGTCGGTGCATACATCTTTGAGTATACCTTCTATATGCATTCTCTCCTCCAACTGTGGAAGTGAATTCATTTAAAAGAACAAATTGTGCACTTATTCAAATGAGATTGAATAAGTGCAGCGAACCACATCCATGTGTATGCATATTAGTGCGAGCTCATGTTTGCATGCCTGTGTGTGTAAATCTATATGCACAAGCTCGCTTTACGTTGCGCCCGGTAAAAGCGGCGAGTTCCAGCTAATGCTCGGTAAAAGCGGCGAGGCCGGCAGCAGCGGCTGTCGGCATGAAACGAGGAAGTGAGTGTTTTCCTCACGGTTCACAGAGGAGTCAAAAAGAGAGGGAGGCGTAGTGATGAGATGAATCGGAGCGGGAGGGAGGGAGGTGGGTGGGGAGGGGTGAGAGAGAAAATGTTCAGCTGGTCGTGCTGCAGGAGGGAATCAACTCGATGCCTACTGACCATGAAGTTTGAGGAGCGTCATTCTGCTCCCGTACGCTTACACACAATGAGACGACGCACGACTGCAAACAGATCAAACTGAGACACTTCAATAAAATCACTATGAAGAGAATTTTGATAGTCGGGAGTTCATTTCCAATTGAGCGTGTTGGAGCGAATGTGAACTGAGAATGTCGAAGAGTCACACACACACCTGGTAAACACAAGCTCACACACACACACACACACCAGTATAACACACTTTCCAATTCATGTTGAAGATCAATAAACACCATACATTTGCACTTCAAAACCCAAACACACACACATACACACACACACTTTATGAGGTTTCTGTGTCCTCATAAAGTGCCTGTGTAAAAAAGGGCTATTACACCTCGACAAACATACAGCAAATGTACATCCAAGAGCAGCTTAGTGTGTGTGCGTGCGTGCGTGCGTGAGAGAGTGTTTTCTGATGTGTGTCTCTAGAAAGGTTGTCAACTTGTGGACATGTATAAGTGTGATATGTGTCACAGTTTGCACACATATAGGAGTGTGTGATACACACAATTTATGTTCACAAGTCTGTGTTTGTGTGAGGTCTCTGGTCAGTGTGTGTGTGTGTGTGTGTGTGTGTGTGTGTGTGTGTGTGTGTGTGTGTGTGTGAGTGAGAGTAGGATTTTCTTTTTATCTTGCCTGATTGTTTTACAGAAGTCAACTGGAAAGGGTGGACCACACAATTTGGGTGGAAAAAGGCAGGCCTCATGAGTGTGAAAAACAAGACTGTGTGTGTGCGCGCTCACTGATTCTTTGTGAATTTGTTAATGTAATTGAAAGAACAGAAGAATAACAATAATAGTAAAAGTAAAAGATAGGATAAAGCAGTGTATGCTTTTAGGGCGAGGCTACCTTGTGATGTCTTCCGGTTCGGTTGTAAGTCTTTGGTCTTGTTCAGCGTTCGTTGCACTTTGCTCGACCCTCTTGTGTCACTTCCTGTTAAAAAAAAACAAGATGGCGATGGCAGATGTAGCAAGCCCAGCTCTAACATTTTCTATATTAATATATGTTCATTATGCTCCACCCTAAAGTCATGAACAGAAAGAGTAAACGGCAGAGAAAGTCAAACTTTAACAAGAGACAAAAAGAACATCTGATTTACAAAAACATCATATCGTTCTATCTCCCACCATGACACATATCCTAGCCCTGTAGACAGTATAACTCTCTTTCCTGCGCTCTCCATCTCTCCTGAGCTCTCATGACTTACATTAATGAGAAATACCCACCCCCCCCACCTCACACCTGTCCTCTCCTTCATCACTCTCTCCTTCCTCATCTACCACCTCTCCATCCAACCACTAATTCACCCGTCACGTGTCTCCTCTCTTCTCTTCTCTTCGTCAGTCTTTCCTTTCTGCATCTGTGCTTTCATTTACCCTCCTTTTGTTTTTCTCATTTGCTTTTCTAGTTACTACATCGCCTCTCTTTCCAGGCGAGCGGCGGCGGTTTGCCCACTGTATATTGAACAGAAGGTGAAAGTCTGGATCCTCAACACCCCCGCTTTGCTGCTGTCTCTGCTTCTGCCCGTCTCTGTCTGTCTCCATGTATCCTCCCATTTGTTTATCTCCTCACCTCTCTTCACCTGTTCCATCTCCCTCCTCATGCCGCCTCCCTATTCCTCTGTCCATCGCTTTTATTGCTCTGTACAGCTCATAAAATACAAAGAGGGAAACGGAATAAAGAGACAGAAATGTTTTCGGAGTGGAATAACTTAATAAACGAAGGGTGTTTGGTGACTGCTAATAATGCTGCTCCGCTGGCCAGCCAATGTCCCAGGTGTGATTAAGGAAACTGCCAGTGAATGGGAAAGCAGTAAGCACTCAATTTCCTGTTTGTTTCCCAGCTGTCTTCCAGTAATCAAACATTTCACCTGCTTCTCCAGGAAGTACAGAGCCTGGGCCTTATCTCAGTGTTGAGCTGTGCAACTGGGCCAGCACCGCAGAGAGGCAGATGGCCAAATGATAACCAGAGGCCATGTTCCCTTTAACATATTAGTGAGCCATCACAGCGATGAGGACTAGGAGGTGTGTGTGTTTCAACAACACTGTGAGGAGTAAAACTTATAATATTTATGCCAAAATACTTTCTTTTTCCTCACCTGACAATTTCTGTATTGCCTTGTTTTATTCAACTAGTGCAGTCCATGTTCTGGATGGATTTAAGTACATTGTGCCTCGCACAGTTTTACTATTGACAGTCAGTATTTGTACTTCTTCCACTGCTAATACCAACATTCCCAGTTAGAGAAAGGGTGAAAAGTAAAAATCACTAACTCCGCCCAAGTCTCGGTCAGAAACAAAAAACACTTAGCGGAGGTATTCATTTCCAAATTGACGTATTAGTCGCTCGTTTTAAAAATAACCTGGTTATAAAGCAAAGCATTAATTTAATTAGCAGAGGTATGTTGCTGCCACTAACGTTATTAGTTTTAAGTATCAAGTCATACACATCACATATTTTCCATACACAATAAAGCTGGAGAAAAAAGGCAAAGAATGGACTGTTACGAGTATGTTAAGAAATATAGTTTGATAAAGCTTATAGTTAGGGCTGGCTCAGGTTTGCCCTGGATCAGCCCCTAGTTATGCTGCTATAGGCTTAGACTGCCGGGGGACACCTCCCTGCTCTCTTCCTTCTCTTCCTCTCTCCTCCCCTCCCTCTCTTCTTCTCCCTCTCTATCTGTATGCATTCTGTAAATGTTACTAACTCATCATCCGGGGCATCATCCCCGGAGTGTCTGTCTCTCATGTGGCAGGTTGCCACTGATAAAGTTTACGTCAGGATCATGAATCGTGGCTGCGCCTGCTGCCCTGGTCCTGCTGGACACCGGGAAGCCTTTTTGACATTTTCCTGGATTCATCCAAACTTTCTCTTTTTCAACACAACATCATTTCTGTCACATGTTGTATTTGTACTATGTTGTTTATCCTGTACACACGACATCTATTGCACGTCTGTCCGTCCTGGGAGAGGGATCCCTCCTCAGTCTCTCCCTGAGGTTTCTAACATGTTCCCCCTTTAATTATGGGGTTTCTTTTAGGATGTTTTTCCTTGTGCGATGCGAGGGTCTAAGGACAGAGGGTGTAAGGACAGAGGGTCTGAGGACAGAGGGTCTAAGGACAGAGAGTCTAAGGACAGAGGGTCTAAGGACAGAGGGTGTAAGGACAAAGGGTATAAGGACAGAGGGTCTAAGGACAAATGGTCTAAGGACAGAGGGTCTAAGGACAAAGGGTGTAAGGACAGAGGGTCTAAGGACAGAGGGTGTAAGGACAGAGGGTCTAAGGACAAAGGGTCTAAGGACAGAGGGTGTAAGGACAGAGGGTCTAAGGACAGAGGGTGTTGTATCCTGTACAGTCTGTAAACACTGACACAAATGTATAATTTGTGATATTGGGCTGTATAAATACATATAAATACATTTGATTTGATTTGAAACAGGTGTTTATATAAATGTGATATAAATATATAAAAATATAAATATTCAATCAATCAAATTGTATATTTATAGCCTTATGTCTAAAAAGCATCAATGACCAGCAAGTCTTTACACGAGTGTTCTGGAGGTTGTGTGAACTCTATAAATAGTGCAAAGAAGTCACCATGGTTACAACGATAAGCCGCTGGTCTGTTTCCTGTTCACTCTGACAAACCAAGAACACATGAAGTTATCCGGACTGACAGGTAACTCGTTGACTGTCATCCTGCATTATCAGGAATCTAACGCTGTTACTGAAGTTTATGTTTCTGATGTGTGTTTATGTTTGTGTTTTCACAAAGAGCTCACAAAACAATCTAACTGATTTAGAAGCATTATTAGTGTTATTAGACTGCAAATACTTCCAGATGCGTCTCGTAATGATTTGTGTTATAACTGTGGCATCGCTGTAATGAACTGACAGAGTGCACAGTTCATTAAAGAGCTGGAGACAAGCTCCGCAGCTCAAACTGCTTTTCTATCTGTCAGGTAAAATACCTGCGCTGACGTGCATATAGGTCGTATACATGGCCTTATAAATATACATATCTGGTATCATAAAATCCTGGGGTTGATTTCCGCAACACCTTTGACCCACCTTCTCAAGCGGTTTCAGATCGGTGGTTCTGTACGCTCCAAGGCTTGATTGACAGCTTTTATACCAGAACAAATGAACCGTACTCACCGAGCAGACAGACCTGACGCCTACGAAGCAGGATTTGGGGTTAATGGGGTATCTTCAGGGCTAACCCAGGGTTTTCAGTCCTACGGCGGGGTTCACTTGGACTGGGAGGGGAGAGGGAGGTAGGGAGGTGTTTCATTTTCTGTGGTGTGTAAAATGTTCTATATACAGAACAATGTTTAACACTGAGAAGGTTGGACAGAGACAGTAAAGTACTGAAAAAAGCTACCTTTGGATTCTGGTATTAAATTCCAGTAAATATTTGATGAATAAAAAACATAATACACATTAAAAATGAACGAAAGCAACTGAAATCCACTTTTGACTTCATAAAATAGCAGAAAAATCTACTGGTCTTGCGTCTGTGTGTCAAGCTTATTCACACACACCCACACACACACTCCAGCCGAGTGTTTAAGGGGGCTGGGCACAGCTGGATTGGCACCTCTTCACCGCGGGCAGAGGACTGAGGTGAAGTAAAGCTGGCGTATCAGCAGGGAGAGGTGAAGTGGCTCTAATCTGCTCTCCTGGCATGAGGTGGCACAGGGCCGGCCCGCTGTGCCATGAGTTATGCTGGCAATAGGCGAAGTTGGCATCCCACTGCGTCCGGCTCAGTGCATCAGCCTCCTGTTGAAACAGAGAGGTGGGAAATGGAGACGGCCTGAGGACATGTCAGGGGATGTAGAGACAGGGAGACACAGAGTGACAAACAATGAGTGTCAAGTTATTTTCTAAATGTGCAGCTTCCCTACTTGAAAGGGATGGAAACATCTACCCAAAGTTTTTTAACTGGATTTCACTCCAAAAGACCAAACTGCTCTTTTCCTTTTTCCTCCTTTTATTTTTTGCAATTTCAGCAAAAGTCAGACAAGGTATTTAGAGTTAGGTATTTAGAGTCAGGTATTTAGAGTTAGGTATTTAGGGTTAGGTATTTAGGTTAGATATTTAGGGTTAGGTATTTAGGGTTAGGTATTTAGGGTTAGGTATTTAGAGTCAGGTATTTAGAGTCAGGTATTTAGGTTAGGTATTTAGAGTCAGGTATTTAGAGTCAGGTATTTAGGGTTAGGTATTTAGGGTTAGGTATTTAGAGTTAGGTATTTAGAGTTAGGTATTTAGGGTTAGGTATTTAGAGTCAGGTATTTAGAGTCAGGTATTTAGAGTCAGGTATTTAGGGTTAGGTATTTAGGGTTAGGTATTTAGAGTTAGGTATTTAGAGTTAGGTATTTAGGGTTAGGTATTTAGGTTAGATATTTAGGGTTAGGTATTTAGGGTTAGGTATTTAGGGTTAGGTATTTAGAGTCAGGTATTTAGAGTCAGGTATTTAGAGTCAGGTATTTAGAGTTAGATATTTAGGGTTAGGTATTTAGGGTTAGGTATTTAGGGTTAGGTATTTAGGGTTAGGTATTTAGGGTTAGGTATTTAGAGTTAGATATTTAGGGTTAGGTATTTAGAGTTAGATATTTAGGGTTAGGTATTTAGGTTAGGTATTTAGAGTTAGGTATTTAGGTTAGGTATTTAGGTTAGGTATTTAGAGTTAGGTATTTAGGTTAGGTATTTAGAGGTGAAAAACCTTTTGAATAGAAACAAACAGAAAAGAGAATTAATACATATTACAAGGCAACTCAAATAAATGTATATATACACAGATACATAGATACACACATTTGTAATTTCCAACTATTTCTATTTCAACCTTAAATTAATTTACAAATGCACTAAATGAACATAACACATGCACAGCTGTGTCATCATTTTAACAGGAAATGCATTCCATATTACCGAGTAAATGTGTACTTCTAACGGCATTTTAACTTTAAGTACTACTCATTTTTAATTAAATACAATTATGCAGTCAGTTCTTAAATCACAAACGATATAAGAAATTAAACAAGCGGTTCTGCAAACATGTACACAATCAGCTCACCGAGCCACACACACACACACACACACAAGCGCGCTACCGATCATGACATAAATCCAGCGTCAATCAAACGAGTAGCGGCAGCGATCTCCGGCAGGTAACAGTCTCTCAAGCTAAAAAGTTCAGCGTGTTACCGGCTGCCTCTTTGGTCTCGATAGATATTTGGGCCCTGCAAAATCTTGGTCTGGATTTCAACGTAGTCACGAACACATCCTCTCTTCGCTCTCATAACGGCAAGCGGCGCTCTTTTAAATGGGAGACGCAGATTGGTCACATCTGGTTTGTCCCATTACTATCTGGACAGCTCCAGCTTGACTTGACAGTTTCAGTTTGACTTGACAATGTGACACAGAGAAATGTTCCTTCATATAAGATCATCAAAACTTCTGAAGGGAAAACTAACAGACAAGGCGTCATTGGTACATGTGATAAATCCCTACATTCTGGTCATACGTTTCAAATAACCTTCTACATATGAGAGAAAGATACAACTAAAACATGTCTGCAGAATGTGATGCAGACATGCATTACTGCTGCTAACCCTGTCGACAGGTCTAATATTCATAGCTGGTGGTAAATGACGTCTATATTGTTGCCTCAGTGTACACTCACGTTCTCACATTGATTGCGTGGTGCGCAGAGGGCCTGAGCGTCCAATAGGGAACCAGCAGAACTGTCTGTCAGCGAGCTGCACACCAGTAGAAATACGGCTTGTTTTCTTTCCAGCAAAGATAACATTTCCCCGTCTGGTCCATTTAGGGTCCTGATTGACTTTAAACAAAAACATTTCCTGGACTGAAAGATTATGTTTTTATGAAACTGGACTGTGGGGATCTGTCAACACTTCATGCAGGAAAAAGTCAAAACAAAGTTTCAGATGGAAAATAATTTTGCGCTCGACTGAGCTCATGGTGATGTATGAGCTCACTGAGAAACAGTTAGATCTGAGCGTCACTCAGAACTGGTCCACTCATTCTTATACCTCTGGACAAAAAAACTAATAATATTTGTGCTTTGCTAAAGTTCCACATCCAAATCTTCTACAATATTTCACCCCACAGAAAGTTACAGCGGCAGAAGTTTTAGCTCTCATGCACTGTGACTGCAGCGATGAAGATGGAGGGATGGGTATCTTATGATTTATATGTTTTATTGTCACTGTCCATCTGTGCACATTCATGCTTGCATGTCGGTGGTAAGTTACCACCAACAATAGCAGCTGAAGCTCCTCTTGCTGCTACCTACACAGGTGTGCACAGCAAGGAAGGAATACATATCCAGCGGAGCACAAAAGCCTTTCTTATCCCAGAATTCCTTCTGACCTAAATAGGCCAATATTGATACATACTGCTTTTTTTTCCCATCACACACCCCTCTGCCACGACCTGTCACGCACAGTTAGCCCCCGATTGACTCAAGGCTGGATTGTGCTGGATGGAGCTACGCGGGAGCTAACTACTATTTCCCCTCCACCAATTTAGAGTCCACTCAACCCTGAGCTACCATTTCACTGGCGCCACCATGAGCTAAAGGAGCCGTTACGGAACCATTGGGAGAGCAATTCTTACAACTAACATACACACAAATACACACACAGACTAACAAACCAAGGACATCAGAATAGTACTATTGTATCTGTACCTCTGAGTGAACTGGACATTTCAAGTTTTTCCTAGAGTTTTGCACAGAAGCTCGGGCTTGGAAAGACCCACGTTTGCCATCTGACCCGCACGTCCCCGGGGTTTTACAGCTCTAACACTGAAGGAAAGAACAAAACAGTAGCATCCCTCACCAGAAGAAATGATTGCTGATGCTGACTCTGCACTGATACACAACAACCCTGGTTAGCAGTGATGTGCATGCAACTATAGCTGCAGACCTGATGGCAATGACAAACGACCAGGAATGTAGCCCAACATGGTGTGTGGATGTATTCTACCGAGGCTGCTGTTGGTGTATTTAATTTGTCATTTCCATTCATGAAAAAGGTGCTTTGATGTTCAAACACGATTACATTGTGACATTATTATCATGACAAAAAGATGCAAGCTGTGGCTGCTTTGAATTCTGATCCGCTGAGACTGTTGTTGGTGAAATTAGTATCTCAGCTTCAGCTCTGATGGATCCATTATGACTAAATGGCAGCCGCGGTGAGAAACCTTTTCTCTTTCCTTTCAACATTGGTGGGCACACATATTAAGCAGGGGGGGGGGGGGGTCTTTGAGCGTCAAACACTTAATTTCCTGCATTCTGAGGAATTTGTATGCACCAACTCATGCTGAAAATGTCTTTATTTATTTAAAGGAAAACACTAAATGGTGACAATTAAAAAGATACATTTATCTCATTTAATGTTATTTGTTTTGAGTCAACACACATCCAGGCATGATTTACTCTCCCCTCCTCTTTTGTTTAGGAGAGTAACCTCTTTAAATGTGGATGTGGCACCTATTCACGCCAGTGATGCATTAATTCATGGCCATTAATTTACGTTACGACTCTCTGAGGCCGCTGGGCGGAGTCGGTGGCAGTCAGCCAGTCTATCTCTCCCCTGGCTTCCACGCTGGTTGGTTTTATTACATTTAGTTTATCATTACAACAATTAGCCTTTTAGTTATGTAAAATAAACGTCTTTTTACAACTTGTGTGTGGTCTCCCCTCCTCTGTTCAGCCTTGTGACACCCTGAACAGCTCAAACGTGTTTCAGCAAGATGTCTGCTACTGTCTGCACATTCAAACATTTAGAGAAGCTGCTGTGCTGATCCTGAGAAACTGATCATATAAAGTAATCTTTTTTGTACAATTTCCTGGGCATTTTTGCTTTTTTCTTGATAGCAGACAGTTTAAGTTTAGAGGTGAAGGAGTATAACTGTCACGCTGGGGTGAAGGTGAGGACCAAAATGCAGTAATCTGGACGAGGTCTTAACAAAAAGCGAGCTTTATTGAAATAAAGCCGAAGCTAACAAAATACAAAAATACAAAGTAACAAAAAACACGAACACGAGCAGAACACGAGCAGAACACGAATGACAATCTGACAAAACACAGTGGGGCAGACGGGGATAAATACACAGACACCAAACGAGGGAACAAGACACAGCTGGGGGAGAAAGGCAAACACACCAGGGTAGAGTAAATGGACACAGGAGGAACACATTAACAATCAGAGGAGGAAGGAGGAAGTACCACTAGACATATAACAAGGGGCAGTGAACACTTCAACCAAACAGGACACCAAAGAACAAGCAGATCGTTACAATAACACTCAAAGGTCCTTGGCAGGAAATGAACTGGGCTCTTTAAGGTGATGTGGTACGCACCTTAGCCATTCAGCTTTCAAGTAAATTGATTATTTTCTGAAAGTAAAAAGGACCTGCGCTGTAAGAATGTAACGTCTAACATGACATGCTTTGCCCACATGTTGTTGAGGAATTAAAACATAACATATATAGGCATGGAAGGGAAACGATAGCGTCGACAATAACACAAAGCAGACGAGAAAATTTGATAGCAGTAGGAAGAATGAGAGAAAGTGAATCCTCCCTCCCTATTTTCAGTGTGTGGCTGGGTAAGGGGTGCTGGGAAGCGTAAACGGTTTATACCTGCATGCAGCCTACAGTAACTGACTCCAATCTGACGGGGGGGGGGGAGCGCACGGGCCTCGGCCTCCAAATCTCATTTGGCTCTGGGACCCGAGGCCTGATACTGATAGGGAAAAAAGTGAATAACAGCAGAGAGAAGGGGGGAGGACAGACGGTGGAGGTAAAAACATAACCGAAAACGAGGGTAAAAGAGTGTCAGGGATATGGTGCAGCTCTGCGCGACGAGGTGGGAGAGAACGAATGTGAGGAAATGGCAGGAAATTACTAAAAAATCAGTAAGGGTGGAGGGGAGGAAGGTTTGAAGGCAGAAGAGACAGAGTGAGGAAACAAGAGTGTGATAACAAGAAAGGGATCGTCGGGGATATAACTTCAGGCCAGGATGGATTGAAGGAGTAAATAGAGGTTAAGGAGGGATAAACGGAGAGATAGCAGCTTGTTCTGAGCACAGACAGAGAGATGTGGAACATTGTGAGGTAAACGAAAGTGTGGCGTGTCACAGAGAAGAGGAGGGGAACAGAATGATGTGGAAAAGATCAGAGATAATGTGGTGTGAAGAAAGAGATGGGAACTGGAGAATGGGAGAAAGTGTTTGAGGAAGACTGAGGAGAATCTGTGAAAGTGTTGTGTGTGTGAGAGAGAGAAGGAAGGAAGGAAGGAAGAGAATGTGTGTGAGAAGCAGAGAGTGGAGGAAGCGGGTGTGACTGATTCGGCCGAGGCAGCAGTAAAAGGTTCCTCTAATACAGAGGGTGGTGAGGAGATCGGCGCGAAGAAGCCTGAAGGATACACTCTGTTAGAGGAGAGGAAGAGAAGATGAGAGGGTGGGGGGAGGGCGACAGAGATCCAGAGTTGAAAAAGTGACGGGGGTGGGGGTTCTTCTTTGCCTCTCCTCCTACTTCTCTCTTGTTGGAAACATGCCAATTCTTCCCTTTTTATTCCTCTTTTTGCCTTTTTGTTTCCTCCCCCTTTCTGCCCTTAACTCTTCCTCCGCCTCGCTCCTTATTTTTGGCATTTTTCTGCTGCAGTCTGCACACTCATTGAAATGGGAAAAAAGACCTTGAAAGAGAGGAGAACGAGGGACTCAGACATGTTAACTGTAAACCGTGTTGCATCAATTCCTAACCATCAGGGACTGCATGCCAGTAGAGCACTTAAAGGAACCTCCACTCCCCCTCCCACCACTTATCATATCACACCACCCCCTCCTGTCACGAGCACGGACTCTAACAGGCATCATCTGCAAAGATCAGAGAGGTAACAACGGGCTACCTGTTGCAGAACAAACACAAACAGACTTCTGGCGCGGTGGACCTTTCGCTCCCTGCACCTCCTCCCCATCTCCTCTTTTTCCTCCATCCTTCCTCCTCATGCTGTCCAGACTGGCTTTGGCCAAGTGCCCAGAAGCAAGTGCTCGCTAACTTTGCAGGCCAGACGGGAGTTGGAAGACAAACTACCTAATACCGGCTGGGAGCAGATAGAGACGCAGTACGTGGCGGGAGGGGAAGGGGGTAAAACAGGGAAGGATAGCTCCAAAGGGAGTTGAGGTAAAGCGTGCTGGGGCATTGATTTGCAATTCCAATGAAGTCTGCTTACAGTGAATTACACACTGACACACTCGGGCTTAAGTGTGCATAAATAATCACGGCCAGCTCTGTCCCGTAATGGATGGTCCGAGCGTAACAAAGTTAGAGGGGCCGTCTGCCGGGGAACAACATAAACATTAAAGCCATTATGAGAAGTGCCAGGGTGGATTAGGATGGTTAGAGGGCTCCTGACATGCCTTAGCACTGGCACCATGGCTATGAATAGACCGTGCACTTTCTGTCTCTCTCTTGAGATTATTATATTTAAGATGTAATTAGTTATTTCAATAATTAATCAGGAGGCGAGTGCATAAATTCATTAACTCCAATGTATGGCAGAATCCTTACATTTTACATCATCAAAGCATCTAAATGTGACTACAAACATACAGTATGTGTATCACCAGCTCTCATGTTGTACACTGCTGCCTGTGTATTTTACATGTTACCTCTGTGTCTGTGTTTTCTCCAACAAGTCTTCCAAGTTCAATGTAAAAAACAAAAGGTTTTGACATTGAATTTGTCTGTTACCATAACAATGACTACAACTGTACACTTTTGGTTAAGGTTCGCAAAACACAGTCCTGCTGTTGGCTGTGGGTTTGTAATGAGAGAGGAACAGCAGTAAAGACGTCCCTTCGCGGACTTGATCGGTCGATAACAACGTTACCTGACGTCCTCGTTTGCTCCCGACATGATAACTATGGCCGCCAAAAACATCAAACTTTTGGGACACTTCCTGATGTTGTCGTTCTTCTTGGGGGGACAGAAATTGTGTGTTATTTACTCACAAACATCTGTGACCAAACCAAAACACAACAACACATTAGAATGAAAAGATTGGCGATGGTTACTGGTAAAGATCAACATCTTTACTCCATTCAGCTCCTCGATGAGGACAACGGGGAAAAAAGTGAAACATTCAACAACTATTCAACCCTCTAAAGACATTAATGCCGACAAGGCAACGCTCAGCATTTTTAACACTTGTCACATCATACCTTCTCACCTGCAGCCCTTTCTTAGACAAAGCACCTTTTGAGACAAAGCATTTATGAATACTGTAGCTGTGGGATAGAAACCGGCTGTGTTGGCTAAGTGCTGAAAGCAAGCCAGCCAGCCAGTGTCTTAGCTCGCAGTGTTAATGTGAGTGTAATCTCCTCTATTCACAGGGGTGTTGCATGCAAGCAGGCATGTGTTGTTAACGGGCCCCTATGGAGTGCGAGCCAGAGATTAGCGTGGTGAAGGCTTGTTGTACACAAAGACAGCGGCGCAGCCAGACGCCAGACAGAGTGGCTTTCTGCATGTCTACGAGATGCCGGCCAACAGCAAGGAAGAGTAACAAGAGAGGAATGATCCCCTGTGGAAGCAGAAGAGGATAAAGAAATACAGAATGAAGATGAGAATAGTAGAGGCAGGGTGAGTGGAGGCGGTTGGGGGTGGCAGGTGGGAGAAATATTGGATATTGGTGCATTGACAATGCTGCCACTGCGCAAGCATTTCTTCCAGTCTATATTGAAAGACAGAACAGAGGGAGGTAATGAAGGACAGAGGAAGTGCAGAGACAGATGGAGAGAGCAGAGATGGATGGTTGATGGATGGATGGACGGCACTAAACGATGCAAATTAACGGGCCGTGATGATTCAGTGTGCAAGCCAATGTGTTACCACAGGACACTGTTTGCCACCGCTGCCAACAATCAACTCAGCCATGTTTGTTTGTGTCAAGAAGTGGACACTGATGAGAGGACAGAGACAGGGAGGATGGACGGAAACAACGCAGAGATAAAGTGTGGGACGATCAACACGACTTGAAGATCTAAGAGTTCAGTATTAGTTTGACTGAAGGCATCATGAATTTCTATTCCTTTAGGTTTCTGACTGGGATTGTTAGAACACCTGTTGACTGGTGACACCCAGACACCAAAGGCTAGAGCAGGGCTATTCAACTTCATTAGCAAGTGGGTCGAATAGGAAAATCACTCTGGGTTTGTGGGCCACACAATACTTTGTCAATGAATCACTACAAATAACTCTTACTTAAAGTAGTGTTAATAGTTACTAATACTTGAAATGAACTACTCACGTGCATCCCCTTTCTTCACTTTAATTGTATCACCTTAATTCATTACAGAAAGCAACCAGTCCATTCAGAACAGTAGGAAAGCTGTGGTTACAAGGCTTCACACAAAAGTGCAAAAATGTTACATCTTTAAAACCAAGGAGACATGAGTTGTTTCCCCAACAGGTCCATGTCCACTAATGTAGAAGAAAAGATGAATATAATAAAACAGTATTCACCACATCACCAGTAAGTAGCCCTGTTTATAATATCCTCAACCCTTCCAAACATACATAAGGTGCTTTGAAAACAAGTCCATATCCATAAAATGAAATACTAAATGCAAATAGAACATAGTGAAACTGTCACAGTCTGCTCCAGTACTTCCTACCTCAGCCCGGTACTTTTCCACACCCCGCCTCCTTCTCACCTCACCAGCCAGCCACTCCCACCTCATCACCTCACCTTGGGCTCAGGCTGCTGCCAATTAATCAAGCCCTTATTTAAGCCTCTCCCAGTCACTCACTCAGTGCCAGATTATTCTCTACTCATGTCAGACTTTCCAGCGATTACCCCGGACTGATTTCTTGGTACCGACCCTGCGTGTCTCCGAACTACCTGCCTCGTCAAATCCCCGGAATACCCGCCAGCTTTCTGTCCTCAAGCTTGGTTTCCTCATCTCTGAACCTGGGTTACTTATGTCTGAGTAAGACCCTCTGCTGTGTGAAATTATCATTTTGCATTAGGTCTCTACATGTGTCCTGGGATTTCCTGTACCTGCCTGTTCCGTTAAATAAACCTGTGTATCTACAATTCCTGGTTTCCTGTGTGTTGCATTTGGGTCCTTACACGCTCCGTGACAGAAACGGTAGCATCATACTCACAATAACATGCATATCTTATACATGTTTACAATTTAACAATAAGTCGGCTTATTTGAATCATAAAGCCGTTCTGTCTTTGCATTTACACTAAGAACGTATTACATTAAGTCAGGTGATGTACTCCCATAGAACTACAAACATATCAGACTTCTGTCATGTTGAGCCTGTTTGAGTCAGTGAGAGAAATTACACTTTTGGGGGGTTTTTTATATTCAGTTTTCACATTGAACAGATGCTCTTTTATTAAATGATATGTATCTTGTTTATGTGCACGTTGCCGTATTTACTGCGTTACTTTGCGCGTTCACATTCTCTCCTCTGCTTCGCGGGGCTCAGTCAGACACAGCGGAGGAGAGAACTAACACAAAGCAGAGATGCTATCGTGGCTCTCTTGTTCCGGGCAAAAGCGACCAAAAGCCTCTTGACTCCGTTAAATGATGCTAACGGTCCCTGTACTTTCCTTCTCCGTTCCTCTGAGCCCATGGGAAATCTGGCAGAAAACGAGCCGTGACTTGACCTGTAGTGTCGCTTCACGTTCTATTCGGAAATGCATTTGTTGCACGATAAACACACCAGTTCTTTACTTGTTGCGGCTGGCAAAGTAAATCAATGTGTCAGTCCATTCGCTCTGGAAGTGACGATTTCCAGAATCAACTCTAGGTTTCTTTAGCTTGAGAGAGACATCTTTAAGCGTGTTGTTAGCGTGCCGAGCTAAAGTAAGGAAGTGACTTTCTCTGTGGTCCGCCAACCCAGCGTGAGCTTGACTGAGCCGATGGCAGGTGCGGACAGAGTGCGTTTTTTTCCGGAGTGGAATGGAAACGCCTGCGTTTTCGCCGCATTTGGTGTGAATCAGGCTTTAGTTTTATTCATGCTATATATGCCAGCCCGATTTGCAGACAACCTTTTGCGGGCCAGAAAAAAGTTCAGAAAGGCCGTATCCGGGCCGCTAATGGAATAGGCCTGGGATAGAGGATATGAGGTATAGTGTGTAGAGACGGTACTATTCATTCAAACAGTACATTTGTTCATTTGACACCGATAAACTAATACAAATGAGGATTTTTATCAGACTTCTATGCAGGAGACTGGAATTTGTGTTAGATCTTACGCAAGCCATGTTACATAATTTTTGTAAAAAACGTAGGCATACCCGTAATATGATCTTTTCCTAAGCCTAATTTAGCACGTTGTTTTGGCGCCTAAACGTAACATAAGTGAAAGTGAAACATAAAAGAACTGCGACCCTTTAATAATGTTGATTAGTGCCATGTGGCCTATTGATGGGAGCAGTTTGCTTCTTCTAAAGCATGAGAGTGGTCATGAAAACAACTGATAGTGGCCATTTTTACGGCCTGACAACGTTCGAAACGGGTCGTCATTTTTGGTATGTACAGTAGCTTTGTCATCGTAAGACGGTCAGCTTGGTTTGTTAGTTGTGGAGACACCTTTCACTTACATTACTGAGATCTTTGTTTTATTCTTTTTCTCCCATCCGTATACTTGAAGGTTCCATTTAAAGTTTTTGACCACTTGTCAAGTCTTTACAAGTGGGTGTTAAAAAACGTTTTTCAAATTTCTATTTATAAAGTCAAGAATAAACCTTCAAGGTCTATATGTTGTCTCTAAAATAAAATGTCCTGGATATATGTATTTTTTGATGTTATATCTTCCATGGTATTGGAATGGCAGGAATAACCGCAAAAATCTTTGAAAGTTAATGTAAAATATATCACAAGTGCATGAGAGAGAATATCTTTTTACCCCACTACCTGCACAGTAACAGGTCATTTGTTCAGAGATAGCTGCTTATCTACTTCACAAACCAAAAGGAGAAATGAGAGTAAGCTCCCTGCCGTCTCATGTCAGGTTGTAATTTCAGAGACTCCAGTGCTCGATCTGTGTGGCGGCAGGTTACTAGAGGATAGTATTTTCCCATCGTGACCCTCCGTAAGTCGCAGTAATTCCCTCTCTCCTTCCTCTGCCTCTGATTGAGCCATTAAGCCAGCCAAGCCAACTGATTAATATACTGCGTGTCAGGATAAATTGATTCATTGCAGTAAATGATTTGATGAGGGGTCAGTCCACAAATCTCCCCGGACTAATGTCAAGCTAATGGCAACAGGATCAAGCTAAACACTAAGACGGCGTCTTCAAGGTCAGAGGAGAGAGTCAGCGCACAGTTTGGGGAAAAGTGAAAGTTGAGGACTACAAACAGAATGCTACGTCATGATCCTGGCTTTCAGTTTTTCTGTTTCCTCTTTTACTTTGTAAGGAACACTGGCCATGTGCCTTACTTCCAGTCTTTGTGTGTTTTCCCGCCTTTTTTGATTAGTTCGCCCCGCCCTGATTTGATCCTCCTGTGTCAAATCACCCTTCCTGTTGTGTGTACTGCGCTTGGGTCCTCTTTTCAAGGCTGTTATTATTCTATATTTTCCATGAAAATATCTAAAACCAACAACGTATTATCTCAAAATACATCATCCTGTGTGAGGCGCTCACTGGTTCCTGCTGAAGATGTAAATCTTTAAAAATAGGTCACATATAAAAACTTTCATTAAAAACAAATGGCTCAGTCATTTCCTATAACAGCTGGGTGTTGTAATTTTAACCAAATGTTATTCAGACAGGAGGAAATAGTGCAATTTTGGGGACTATTTTAAGTGGAACACAGTATTTCTGAAATATGTGAGTTCATGGTAATGAAGGAACATGTCAGCCGGCGTCATCCAAGTGTTTTTAGATGATGGAGTTCTACGGCACGGAGGAATAAGAAGTATCAGAGACGCTTAATACAATCAATTCAATGTCTTTTAATGAGATCGGTAAGAAAAAGATGGAACATTTCATAAAATAAATGTTCTACAAGCTATTTTCTGGAACTTTCTTATAGATGTTTTTATGGTCAAGCTCTAGCTTTGGCACGGCAGGATTAGAAAGCTTTTAGTTACTGGATTCTGGGCAAAGTGGGATTCTCAGATTTTCAATTCACAACTGATGCATGCTCATTTTCCAGCTACATGAATGCAAGGAGCCAGAAAATGGGAGACACAAATGAAAAATGTATGAAGCAAAGAAAATGTGACAACCTCTAAATTGGAGCGATTTGGGGACTAGTGTATGAAGACACATCTAAACCTGCTAAAGCCTTCCAATTCTCCCGTCTGCAGCCCCACGTCGCTCTCCCAGCGAGCTGTACCTGAGTGTACTCGCAGGGGGAAACAACATCAACCAAATGACTGAATAATTGAATGACCAAATGAAACAGCCTGCTCTGCTGAGTGGATCAATAGACTCCACTACTCCCCATTAGGTATTCAATGCTACCCCTCGCTCCCTTCCCGTCTCCCAATTTCTCCCTTGCTTTCTTTCTTCTTTCTCCTTTTCTTTCTCTCGCTCTTCTTCTCTCAGGCTCTCGCCTTATGTCATTTTGTCTCCGTCCTATTATCGTTCCTCCTCTTTCTGTCCCGCTGTCTCACTCTTCATACCTCTGTGTCACTCTCACCTTTCTCTCCGTTCAAGTCTTTTTCTGTTTTGTTCTATAAAATCCTGTCCTGTCCACATATTGCGTCCCAGTCTCCGTCCCTCTTTTCATCTTGCATAACAAACATGGGGAGACAGCGAGGGTACAACAAACCAATTCAGTCAATATTTGACTTTTATTAAAAAACAGACTTGGCCAAGTCAGTGTGGTCGACCTCATGATGGATATGATGCCTTTTGATTGATGATTTATTTATTACAGAGCTGATTAATACTCTGCTGGTGTATGCAAAGCCCTTAATTTGGATTTACTCTGTTGTGACAGAATCTGCGGATCAGAAGCTGACGGGAACAAAGCTCTGAGGAAACGATACTAAACTGCTGCGATATCAGCAAAACTAAATCGGCTACTTAAGCAAAAACTGCTACAGTACAATTTAAAGGTGTTATCAGCCATCAGACTTCTCTGTTTAATAGTAGTTTCAGTTCTTATTCACTTCTCCCACTGAGAAAAACTGCCTTCCTTCACCGCGCTCCCTCCCCGTCACGATCCAGCCCTGTAAATATGAGCCGGGCCGCATCACAGATCCCATCTCGGGAGTCGGCGGTGGAGTCAGCGGAGCGGAAAGACACTGTTGGATTTCACAAAAGAGGTTAACAGGTGAGTGCAGAGATGGGAAATGGATGAGCGGTGGTGTTTTTCTGTGCTGCCACTCTGAGAGTGTGACCTCAGTCAAGCCTCATGAACACCTTCATGTATCTACCTGATCAGATGAATAGTGGCTAGCGAAGCAGAGTATTCCTCCGCCTGCAGGTACAGTATCTAAGAGTGTGGGTTGTCCTGTTACTGCGATTAAATATGTCTACAGGAGCAGAGGACAGAGTGGACATTTTGCTGATCCTCACCTGTGCAAATGGTGAGTTATGGCCCCCGTGTTGAGGCTTAGGCTAAGAATTACTTTTGGTTTATGTCGAGGGAAGCATTAAGGTACTACACTGTGTGCAGCTTTTAGTGTTCTGGAGAATTAAAGCCATATTTCTCACAAATGGAGGCCTCCTGTCTCGAAGTTTGTTGCTTCCCTTATTTTTCCCTGCTGTTACTTTGCTTGCGATTGAAAGGCGAGAAGGAACTTTATAAAGACAGTTGTGCTGTTGTGTCCCCACTGCAGCCAGCTCCTTGGCTTCATTTTGTTACCTTCATTTGTCGATGTCAGCGTGCCTGGAAGCTCTCCTGTGCACCTTCGACTGCTACCAGACACTCGCCACCACGTTGCTACTTAAAAAGCCAAACTCCTGTCTGTTCATTGGCGGTTCATGCAGGATTTCACTCTGCGTGCGAGAGTGCTCAAACAGAACACATATGAATATCTATTCATTGATGCATCTGACAAAACTTTTTGAAGCACACGTTTGTTACTTGCAGCAGTGCACACATCACAGTCCACCTGCTCTGTGCTGATGTGTGGAGATCGGCCTGACGTTAGATTCCTGTCATGAGTTATTATCTCAGCCGGCCCTGAAGCTTGCTGTTGCTCAGCCAGAACAATTTCAAATCAATTACCAAAACTAATTTTCTAACGCCACAGTAAAGCTCTGTGAAGGCATATTCACATTATCACGAAGAAACAGCTTTTACACGCACCTCCTGCGTTCTTGTGTATGTGGTGAGTCCCGACGGCTCTCTGCA
Organism: Cottoperca gobio; assembly: GCF_900634415.1. NCBI lineage: Eukaryota > Metazoa > Chordata > Actinopteri > Perciformes > Bovichtidae > Cottoperca > Cottoperca gobio. The sequence continues at coordinate 1,156,466 of NC_041367.1, forward strand.
CTTTCATGTTATCCATCCAACAGTTGTGGAGACGTTTCATTAAATATAACACGTTCAAACGTCGTGGTTGTGCTAAAGGAAAGGACCTCTGATCGTCTGAAGTACAGACCGGTCCATCCAATCCTGACATCATGGCTCAAAAGTGGAGCTGAGGTTAAAACTGTGCAGCTAGAAGTGGATTAAAGTTTGTTTTCATGAGATTGTGACTCACCTGCAAAGTAAACATGATTCCTGCCAGAAATCCTGCAATCCATCACGTCAGCGTTCCAGTCAAACCTGTTGACACGCAATATAAAATGCAGTGGCTGCTTTGTTTGTTTATGGTAATTATAGGCTGTTTATGGTAATTATACCCTTGTTTTAAAGTTAATGTGGTAATGCTTCATTACTCTGGATGAGGGTTATGTTTTTATTCTGTCTCTGTTTGCCGGCGAATCTCAAACACATTTCTTTTAGATGTTGATCATGGCGGAGAGGAAGCTCTGACTGTAGATGTGTTTCATAACGTTCTGATGAATCTTCTGAATGCGTTGATTTAAGAGCGTCGACTCTTCTGTGCTCATCCACAGACACGAGAGGACGTCGACGATGTCCCCGTCAAACAACACCGGAGAAGTGGAGCGCTCATCCTGGTTCTGAAGCTTTCACTGATGAAAGATGTTCATAATATCTTCTCCTGTTGTGTCTGTGTGGGAGTCAAAGAGCCAAACGTGCTTCGTGGAGAGTACAGTGACGGTTATATAACTAAACCTGCATTATTAGCTTGATCCCGTGTTAGCAGGAAGTAAAAGTATGTTTACATGTAGCAGCTACATAGCAACGTTAGCATTAGCTACATTACGTTAGCATTAGCTACATTACGTTAGCATTAGCTACATTACGTCCCACTGCAGCTACTCTGTTAGCAGGATGAACCTTCGTTGAGCTTTAGGTCTTTACGTATAAGAAGTGCTGACTCATCGTTATATAACATTCAATGAACATCATGACGTAATGATTACTTTGCAAGTTACTGTTAAGTACTGTACTTAATTACAATGTTGACGTACTTTACCTGTTTATCAGTTGCTAGATTTAGATTGAGATGAATAAAAACAATATAATCAACAGATGCGTGTATTATTAAAGGTTGAGATCAACTGTAGTGTTGTTTTTACTGCTACCCAGCAGTAAATATATATATATATATATATATATATATATATATGTATATATATATATGGTCACATAGGGGCAGGAATTGATTCATAATGCATCAATAGTTATAAGACAATAACTTCATTTATATATTATTGGGCTGTTATGTGAGTACTTTTACTTTTTGTAAAGTAAAAAGGTTTGATGCAGTTAATGTTTGTGATGTTCTCAAATATGTTGCCCACAACTATATTTAAAACCTTGAATGTTCAAAAACATTTCATCAGGATTGTGTTGCTAAGGAAACTGCAGGTGTTTGTTGTTAAGGATTTTAGAATCAACACTGAAAACCAATTAGGAGACGATGCAGCTCAGTGTGCAGCCGCCATTCAGAGTGAGCATCAGCAACATGTCTCATCTTCCGTCTAGACACACACACACACACACACACACACACACACACACACACGCTCTGTATGCATGTGACTGGGGTGAAACCTGCCTGTCATGTCTCCGATGGTTTACAGACATCTACAGAAATATCGTACGAGAAGAATGAAAATGTTCTGCAAACATCGTCTTTTATATTCTTTACTTTGTAGAGTGTTTCCTGTGGCCGAGCAGCAGCAAGACGATTTATGGCCATTGTGCAATAAGCAAAACAATTAAAAGCACAAAGAAAAAGCTGAATATGAACAATTCCACACAGTGGATATTATTTAGTTTCCCCACACTCACCGCTGATTGACAGTTCGGGGGTTCCAGGGTTCTGTGCTAGATTGCAGGATTTTTGTTCAAAAAACAATATCCACAAGTTCACAAGTGAGGGGGGGGGGCAGTGACAGTAACCCCTCCCCTCAGGGCATTGATCCATGCACATAGTTTACATCCATCTCCATCAGTAAATGCAGATGGATGTCAGTTTGCGTGACCAACGGTTACTTAAAGAAATTGAATAATTGAATATATTTTAATCACCACAACTCTGATTAAAAACTATTGAATAAATGAAATAAATTCAAACAAAAATAAATAAGAACATGTTCATAAAAGCAACTGTTGGAGTAACTAACAGCATGCCCAATAATATTCAGTGACTCCAAATGAATTTAAAAGGACAACTGATTTATTAAGTGTCTTCACTTAATCCTTCTCCTGACTTACAAATCAATTAATGGTCAGGCTCCAGCATATCTTAAAGATCTCATAGTACCTTATAAACCAACTAGAGCATTACGCTCCCAGACTGCAGGGTTACTTGTGGTTCCTAGAGTCTCTAAGAGTACAATGGGAGCCAGAGCCTTCAGCTATCAAGCTCCTCTCCAGTGGAACCAGCTTCCAGTTTGTGTTCGGGAGGCAGACACACTCTCCACATTTAAGAGCAGGCTAAAGACTTTCCTTTTTGATAAAGCTTATAGTTAGGGCTGGCTCAGGTTTGCCCTGGATCAGCCCCTAGTTATGCTGCTATAGGCTTAGACTGCCGGGGGACACCTCCCTGCTCTCCCTCTCTCCTCCTTCTCTTCCTCTCCTCCCCTCCCTCTCTTCTTCTCCCTCTCTATCTGTATGTATTTATGTAAATGTATGTTACTAACTCATCATCCGGGGCATCATCCCCAGGAGTGTCTGTCTCTCATGTGGCAGGTCGCCACTGATAAAGTTTACGTCAGGATCATGAATCGTGGCTGCGCCTGCTGCTCTGGTCCTGCTGGACACCGGGAAGCCTTTTTGACATTTTCCTGGATTCATCCAAACTTTCTATTTCTTTTTTTTCCAACACAACATCATTTCTGTCAAATGTTGTATTTGTACTATGTTGTTTATCCTGTACACACGACATCTATTGCACGTCTGTCCGTCCTGGGAGAGGGATCCCTCCTCAGTTGCTCTCCCTGAGGTTTCTTCCATTTTTCCCCCTTTAATTATGGGGTTTCTTTTAGGAAGTTTTTCCTTGTGCGAAGCGAGGGTCTAAGGACAGAGGGTGTAAGGACAGAGGGTCTAAGGACAGAGGGTGTAAGGACAGAGGGTCTAAGGACAGAGGGTCTAAAGACAGAGGGTGTAAGGACAAAGGGTGTAAGGACAGAGGGTCTAAGGACAGAGGGTGTAAGGACAGAGGGTGTCGTATCCTGTACAGTCTGTAAACACTGAGACAAATGTATAATTTGTGATATTGGGCTGTATAAATAAATTAGATTTTTTGATTCACTTCTTGGTGCCACAGTTTACGTCTAAGTTGGCTCGAACGCTCCATTGTAACCACAATACGTGTAGATCTTACCGGCGATCAGAGAATTTAAATGATCTTATGTGTTCTCTCTCCGACACTATCATTTATTCTACTGTGAAGTTTTGCTCATGATATTACATGATGAGCTCCGCCTCACACTTTGTGTTTGCAGTTTGGAACACATTTATTTTCCTTCAGTATGAACATATCGCTGGCAGACATTGTGAAAATTAATTTCAATCAATGTTCACATTATCCAAAAGTTGTATACCGTTCCACTTTCAGTTATTTGGTTGAATAGAGTTGGACTCGTTCAATACGGAGCTAAAGAATGTCGTTCACAGGAAGTCTCAGAGCATCAACGCTGAATATCTGCCTGATGATCATCATATCACTCACCTGCAAAGTGCTGCATGACACCACGACGCGGCACACTGACACCTGTTATAATAATAATTGCAGCTCCGGCAGAGAGAGGAACAAGCAGCCAGAGGGAGAGCTGCAGCGGTCAGCAGGGGGAGCACTGCTTCTCTGGGACACTGATTTATTGGACAATTTCACAGCAGTGTCCGCAGTAATGGGACAGGATAAATGGCTGACCCCTCAGCGACTGAGCTGACTCCTGGGGAAGAGCAGCACTGCCTCGCACTGTGTGTGTGTGTGTGTGTGTGTGTGTGTGTGTTTATCACATGTGTGTCAATGCTCCATCTCTTGTGAGGTGTCTGTGTTTTATTTCTCTTTGCTATCTCATATCTTTGTTATTCTTTATAATTATTCTCTACACCCACCAACACTCACTAATTCTATATCTGTTCTCCGTCCCTCCTCCACCATCCTGGTATGACTCATTTACTCTGTCATCCTTTAAGTGTGTGTGTGTGTGTGTGTGTGTGTGTGTGTGTGTGTGTGTGTCATTACTCTTTCCTCTCGCCCATCTCTTCATTATCTTTCTCATCTTCCCCCTCTGTATGTTGTTTGTGGCCACAGCTCTTCCTAAAGAATATCTTCACGGTTTGTATTCTCTTTGCGTACGTGTGTGTGTGAGTGTATACAGCTTTTATATACAGTGTTTTCCTCCAGTGTATCAGTGTGCTCACATATGCAAGGTCACATTCACAGCAAGACAAAACAGTCCAACTGATCCTTTCCTAGCGTCCAACATCCTGTGGAGCTCTGAGCTGCAGCATTGAACACTGAGGCTCCATTGATACGAGCTGTTAAAGGCTGCAGACGGTGTGTTTGGATGTAAGTCAGCGATAAACTGCATTGCGTGCCAGTATTCAATATCTTATATTCAATTTCCCACAAAACCTCGCTGGTTGGCAGGATGGGAACGTTCAGATCATTCAGACACTTGTAGATGTTGAAATCTTTGGCTAAATCCTTCTTTGTTTTTACCAGAAAATAACACGTGTAGCACATTTGTTGTGCTTATCCAAGGCCAGCAGACTAGACAAGAAAACTAAAATAAGACTAGCTGATGCTTTTCATCCCATTTTTCATATTCATTATTTTGTGCAATTCTCATTAAAAATATTGTCGAGGATATTCATTGCTCACAACATTGTGGTATGAAACAGAGAGGAATCAATAAAACACAGATATAGTTGATTAAATATTATTTTGTTGTACAACAAATAACAATAATGAGAACACTACCTGCTTTCCAAGCATACAATCATGTAGAGTCCTCTGACAAAGAGAATCTAAACCTTATATATATATCTGAGTCCTAAATGAACACACAAACTTTGTCATACATTAAACCACATGACATTGCCCCAGACTCATGGCCCAAAGGTTATCTATTGTAGATGTGACGGTCACTTCCTCATGACCAGTGAGGGATCCCCTTAACTTCCTTAGGACATGGATCTCATGTCATGGGAAAATATATGCACATATACATAGTCATACATAGAAGTACTATTGTAAACTTAATGAATAAGACATTGTTCATTATAGATTATCTTAACAATATGCACTGAAAATAAAATGTATGTATATTATATATTCCTAAATGCATTCTGTCAAAGGTTGATCTGTCCAACTATAATTATTACATTGTATTTATTTATTCTCAGGGACAAAGCACATTGATCAGCATCACTGTCGTCCCTCCAGCTGATGCTCACTTGGCCAATAAAACAACAAACATATAAAAGTCAATGGAATCTGTTTTCTGGAATATATTACGAACAAGGAGACAAACTGACCGTGTGATGAAACAAGCAGCATATCAGTGCAGTCAGAAATACAATATCACACGGACATATCTCTTGGTACAGCAGAGGAAGCAGCTTCTTTACGTTACAGAGAGTCCTTCGGATGATCCACTGCAACTAAAAATCTTTAAATGGAGTGTTTATATATTAAAGTATGTGCACTCTGTCATGTGCATTGTGCTATTACACTATACATAAGAAAGAAGGATTCATATAACATCTATCAGGTGTATTTTCTTGAATTAGGGTGCAGACGCAGACGCCGCTGAGCTTTACGAGTGAATGTTTGCGATGTTGCTGATCACAGCTCAGCACAATGTGCAGGAGACTGAATACATTATTAGCAGTTCAGACTCTCGAACCCTTTAAAAGCAGTAACAGGTGAGACGGAGAGAGGCTGAAGTCTCTGAGAGGGAAATAAATTCATCTCCATCAAGCACTGGAAAATATGACAAAAACACCCCAAATATTAAAGATATCGTACATCGCCAAACATTGCAGCGGAGGGTTATTTGTGCAGCAGCTGCTGGGAGTTATAGATGAGCAAACAATAATACAGACTGATTAATGCAGAAGTACAACGAACATGAACAGTCTGGAAGATATCAGAAGATTGAATAATTAAAGAAGGTTTGAATGTGACGATCGTTCACTCACCTGAGGCCTTCATTTCCCAGCAGCCCCTCTGAGCCTGTACTTCAGAATGACAGTTTACAAACAAACCCGGCGGCTCCTCACAGGCCAGTTGCATGCTGGGACGTTTCTAGGATCTGAGGACATTCTGGGTTCAGCACCTTTGGTGTAAATGTCGACGGGTCCCACGGGCGGTAGATCGGCTGTTGCTGTTTGTTAAGTAACTGACATATTAGACACATTTTGTTGTGATGGTGATGCCAGTGTTGCCAACTCCTCAGTTAGGGAAGTGGGTTTTTCAATTGGAAGTGGACAAGCTCGCAATGTTAACTTATTGCCACCGGACTGGACTCAATGGACTCGAGACGTCCGTTTGTAATGTTAGGTTATTGCCATTGGACATCGATGTGTACCGAATTAAAATTACTGTTGGTGGCGCTGTTGCTGTTGGGAGAAACAAAAAGTGACTACAAAACACCCTAAATATGTTTAGAACTACAAATAAACTTTCTTCCGTTGATTCTTAATTTTTATTTTTTATTTTGCCGTTGAAATAAGTCGTCACTTCTCAAAATAAAAAGTCGCTTGATTTGTCGCTAGTAGCTTTTGACAAAAAAAGTCGCCAAGAGGATTATGATGTCGACTGCTCTGATAAATAAAATGTGCCTTCAGTACGATCTGTTGGTAGCTGAGCGTTTCTCAAAGGCACCCTGAGTAACCGTGTTTTCCCCAATTTACTCTATTATCGCCCCATGAATCCACAATGGAATTAGGCAGAAAAAGTGGCTTTAAAGAGACGAAAGTGAACAGAACACTCATCATCTGTTATCTTTTACTTTTTTTTTATTCTTATCTTCACGGCTATCTGCTCCAATGGAAGTAGCTTTATGATCATTTACTCTCCAAAACAGATTATGAACTCTTAAAATGTATTTCCTCCTTCAGAAATGTGGTTAGTACAGATTCCAGAAAGCCTTCCTTTATCTCCAAAGGAGCTTCCGCTTCCAGCTCTTATATCCAAATTGTTTCTACGATTATAAAAATGACAAGTTATTAATAAGCTAAAATCATTTGTTTTTAAGGTAAACAAAATATGTACATGCTTTACTTGATAATGTAACCTTTATGTAACTTTAACTCTCTGTGTCTAGTGCTCTCTCTAAATCTGTGTTTCCTAATCTGTCTCACTCTGTTCGTCCTCTAACTTCTGTTTGTCCCCAATTGTACCTTTGCCACTTTTCTCCCTCTCTCCGTTGGACTGGACCACCTCTGCTTCACTGAGGAGATAATGGAGCGTGCACACACACACACACACACACACACACACACACAGAGCACAAATCTCATCCCGTCATATTTTGTACCCGCTAATTATCATGAAATCCCATTCCCTATGGCTATGGAGCTAAACATTGTCTGTGTTATATGCTATCTGTATATGCATGTCAGCATCTTTCCGTTTGATAAGGTGGAACGTGGTTCTTTCTGCAGCGATGCTTTGGCAGGCGACAGGCTGTCACCACGTCGCACCAGTAACACATCGAATTCAACCACCGGGAGAAAACACATCGAGCTGGAAGAGGAGCTCCAGGTTGTGTCAACACATTTGGGAGAGGCATGAAGAAGTGAAAATGTGTCGGGGGATCCCACATGTATTACGCTACTCGATTACAAAAAAGGAATTATTAATTGAAGTTGCTCTGGATTTCCTTCTTTGATTTGAAAATGGTTTTGTCTCGCGATTAAATCCAGCAACATTTGTTCCTCATTTGTCCTCATTGTGTCAGATGTGATGAATCCGTGGTTGTAAATTATTTCTGTTTAGTCGGAAGTAAAGCAGACTGATGAAGCGTTCAAGACAAATCAACCCCAAAGACTTGAAGTAGCATTTGAAATAATTTGAAGTACTTGGGTTGATGTTCCACGCTGATGTGTGGCTCTCCAGCACATCCTACTGAGTACTGCACTTTAAAGAAGGCTTTGAATACTGTTCATCACAACGTTGTGTGAAATGGTTAAATAAGATGCCTTGCTTTAGTTGTTCCATGAGATGATCCTGCTGCTTCAAATCATATGTCAGGTAGACAGATGGTTTCAAATGAAGCTCACAGGGCAGACAAAGGGTCTCACAAGAATCATTATTTACTCTGTATGCTGATGATATGATGTGATATGATTGTATGTCGTGGGCTCGACCACAAAGCTTCTCCAGATTACTACTTTTGACAAACTTCAGACCTTCAAAGCTTGTTGTAAAATCCAAAAAGAGAGAAGAGCTAGAAGTTTGATGTTCATCCTCACAATATAATCTTAGATTGCAGATTGTCCTCCAAAACTCTGTGAATTTACACGAAGACGCGACCGCCGGAGTTGAAAAAGGTTCGACACATACAGAGGCAGGAGGGAAGAGACTGAAGGTTTCTGGTCAGATCTGTCAGACGCTCAGATGAACCCAAACGCACCAACACATCAGTGCAAGCTAGTACAGCTAACAGTTTAGCTGGCTGTTTGTCTGTGCAAATGATACAAGTTAATAACTAGCTGCACTTCCTGTGTGAAGACACCTTTAGTACTGTTAAATAATAAGTGTGATGTAGTCTTTGTGTTGTCCAAGTCTCTCTAACTTGATTTCAGTGACACTTCCTGTATAAGGAAAGCTTAACTAACTGTGCTGTTGGTGTAAGATGACTTTGATCATGTGGTCAGCTCGCCAGCAGCTTTCAGCCAACACTCAGAAACTCACTCTGACCAAATCGATCCACTGCTACATCTATTCACTGTGGTCTGATGCATGTATTTGGTATTGGAAAGCACATTAACACAAACAAGCTCAGAGTCAGCGACACACACTGTTAATGTACTGCCAAGCACACACACACACACACACACACACACACACACACACACACACACACACACACACACACACACACACAGGCAGTTGGACCTTGCCAGTGCTCTGGGAGCTGATAGCTGCCTATCTGTTGTGTAGAGTTAGGGCCTGCAGTCGCCTCTCTCCCCAAGTGAGCAGAAAGGATAAACACAGTTCTGGATAAGCCTCTCTCTCATGCTTTCTGTCCCCTTCACACACACACACCCACACACACACACACACACACACACACACACAGCCGCTCTATCTCTCTCTTCCATATCAGACACACACACACACGTCGGTCTCACTTGCATTCTGTTTGTCTAGCACCCCCCCCCCCCCCCCCTACATGTACTTCTCCATTTTTGACCCCATTTATTTTATTTATGTATCTCAATCCCTCGCTCATCCCATATATCCTCCCGTTCCCACACACACTCCTCTTCTTCTCCTTCCTCGTCCCTCTTCTGTCTCACTGGCTGTTTACTCAGCGCCTCTCTCTCTCCTTCCCTTCATCATCCCATCTTTTCTCCCTGCTGCCGTCCGTCTTTCATCAGAGTGTCAGACACCCTCGGGTGCAGGCAGGGTCTTAGTTCTTCTGTTACTGACGGTATTTTCACACCTAGTTGCTTTGGAGTAGTTACAGACCTGCAGCAGAGTCATCTCAGCTCAGTAAAACAAACAAGGTGGAAGTACACTTTCAGAGAGAGTGGCTCTCATGTGAACACACTCAGTGTTAACTTTTCACTTTTATTTTGTTTTCAAATTCAGCTTCCTTTTGCAAATTGCTGCTAAATAGGAAAATACAATTATTGAGTCTCATGGGCTTCAGGCCTGGACAACAGGGGGTCCGTGACCCCTAAGTACTCCTCAGAGCTCCTGCCGGGGGGCCACCAAGTGATGCGTCTTAAAAAAATGAATTTGAAACATGAATCCAACATATTATAAGCAAAGATAAAGACTTTGGATTATATAAATAACGTCTTTAAAGCTCTTGTCTTCTGTATGAATTGTCCAGAATAAAAAACGTACACACACTGCACTGCATGCACTCTGAGTCTGTGTTTAGTTGTTCTACCCGACATGCCCTTCACTCTCAGGTGCTTATTTCCTCTTATTTGCGCCATTTTTTATTTTTTTTGTTGCTGCAATGATCCCATTTCTAACAGTTTAATCTTCCGCCACAGATCGGTGTGTGTGTGTGTATGTGTGTGTGTGTGTGTGTGTGTGAGAGTCAAAGACTTACAGCAAACATCGTGATCCACAACACCAGCTGTCCGACTGAAAGCTCCGCTGGAATATTTCTGCCAAACTTCTGGAATCACTGATAAATGACTCGTGAGATTCAGAGTAGATTTACAAACACTTTGACCTGCTCGGCCTCCCACATCCCGGGCCTCGCTGCCCCCACCCAAATGACCTTGCACTAAATCACTGAGACACCCGGCAGCTACTGCTGCTACTGCTCACAGGAAAACACACACACACACACACACACACACACACACACACACACACACACACACACACACACACACCTCTTCATGCAAATGCTTTGAATAGAGATGAAGAAAGACGCCTTCAGGTTTTTATGGACTTTACATATGGACCCTGGTGTGTGTGCGTGTGCGTGTGCGTGTGTGTGTGATGACTTCTCCAGATGTTGTGCGGTTTCCTCTGCAGTGGGTTTTAATAAGTCACAGCAGTGCAGGAGAGCAGCAGCGCGCCACACAATACCTCTGATGTCAACATTACACACTCTTCTCTTCCGATATTCACATTACGCTGGTCATACACATATTCACACCCACACTTGAGTGCAAGAACACATGTGAGTCATTTGACATGCAACACACACACACACACCTATACACACAGAGCCCAGAGTGTGTCCCTGAGGAGCAGAGCTGAGTCTGACTGATGGACTGGCTTTCACAGATAGCTACATACTGATCTGCTTTCCCTCACACACACGCGCACACGCACACACACACACACACACACACACACACAGAAATCAGAGCAGTGAGCGTGGTCTTTCACAGCAGAATGATCTCTTCTTGGCTTACTGTTTCATCTCCGCGTCGCTGATGGAGGTCTAGACTGTAACACTCTCCACATGTCTGCTGGAAAACAGCCAAGAACAAAACAAAGTCATCAACAGACGGCGAGCAGACCGAACTCTTTCGCTCCCAGGTGACCTTAAAATCCGTTCTAGCTGCGGCCGTATTGATACAAAGATGCTTCCACGTTTTCAGCTCAAGACTCAAATGAGAAATTTATTCGTGCAGGGAAGTCCAGGCTCATAGAGGCACAATATGAGACCTTTGAGAAGTATGCTTTTACATATTTATCCAACTACACAGTGGCATTATCAAAAAGTCCCTTTAGTGCATGTGGTGTCAGGTCTGATGAATGTGATGTTATAGAATCGACACAGCTTCCTGTATATTAAGTCTCACATACCTCAGCTGATTAAAACACATCAATATTATTTTTTCTGCACGTCAATCAGGCTCAGATCCAGATGATGCAGGTTTCTACAGCTCAGCACACACACACACACACACACACACACACACACACACACACACACACACACACACAGGAGTGAGAAGTTCACTTTGGCGCCCCGAGACGCATGGAAATCACGTGTTTATCGTGTTTCTTCATCGATCATAAACATTCACATGCCGCTGTATTATACTGCTTAGTGCATAGGTCTTCAACAGGGGGTCCGCAGACCCCTGAGGTACTGCAGGGGGGTCGCAAAATTGTTTGTAGATAAAGCAATAAAAGAAAAAAATGAAACTTTGCGAAGGGCGACGACACACCTACAGTCAGAGACAGAGTGGAGGAAAAGAGAAAAGAATTTGCGCCACGCACCCCCCCCCCACACGGACCTCTTCAAGCCTCTTCTATACAATATATACAGTAGGGGGTCCCTGCATCACGCTACACCAGTTTGGGGGTCTTTGGCCTGAATAACGTTGAAGTCCCCTGCCGTAGTGTGTTATTCTATGGCGATGAAACATTAATAAATAAAGTGCATATTTGGTATTACGTCCACGTCACACAACCTCCACCAATAACACCAAGGTAAACTAAACTAGATGAATATTAACCCTAACCCAGCTAACGTTAGCTAGCTATGCTAATGTCATTAGCAAACTAAGGTTAACGTTAGCACAACAACAGGAAAACAGAATACAAAACGCTTAATGGGATCATTTCAGCTAACGTTAGTAAATAGGACTCAGAAATGAAAAGTGTTTAAATTGCCACCTCGCTGCAGTGATGTCCAGATGTGTGACATCACTGAGCAGCAGACACAGTAAGACACAGTAAGACACCAGCTGGGAGGACAGTGAAGAGACAGATATTTCCCTCTGGAGTCCCATCCAGCCCCCTCTCACCTCTCTTTATATCATTTCCAACATGCCTCCAGGACAAAAAGAGCTGGTGGGTCTCAATGAACCCGTCGTTCCTTCCACTCTTCATGCATTGTGTACAGGGTTAGGGTTAGGGTTAGGGTTAGACCACATGGTGCAGAGTTTGTTGTGTGGTCATAAATATTAAATATTTAAGCATCATGTAAGCGCTCAAGCAGCTGAGATGAATGAAGCTAGATTTTGACTCAAGACAGGACAGACATGGTCGCAGCCGTGTCCCTCCAGAAGCCCCTGCAGAACTTCCTCCAGCTGAAGCTTCAATCTGAAAGCATCAACGCCGTAGGTCACATCAGCCGTCACTAGATTCTGTTTGTTACTTGGAAATAAAAGTGTTGTTTTGCGAGTTCTCTGCAGGACGTCTGTACTAATCCAAAGATCGTGTCTGAGGTTACAGAAGGTTCACTTTATGGCACCACTCTACAAATATACGTCTTCTGACGACAATTTCACATTCTCTAGTTAAACTTTTATTCTTGTCGAATCAATAATTTAAGCTTGTATAGTTTTGAACCAGGACCTTAATTATTTAGATCTGGTAGCTCAGGTGTTGAGGGGCATCTGTGATATACACATGTATTCCCTTAAATACTGCTCGTTCTGTGGCGTCTCTAATCTGCAAGAGCGTCCGTCGACAAATGAGACGCGTCAATTATCACTTTCAGTTCGTCTGCCCGTTCAGCCAAAGTTCTTGAAAGTCAACATTAGTTGAATAACATGACACTTTATATAAAAGCAGCTGATGGTTTTGTTAAGATAAGCGAAATGAACAATGTCTTATTCATTAAGTTTACATCAGGGGCCCGATATAAAGATCCATACCCTATGTAAATAACAAATATATGTTCTGACAACATGATCTCAAAGGTCATGAGAAGGTCACCTTTGCATCTGGAATAGATTACCTTGGTGCCATGAAGTTTGAGGCAATGGAAGTAGATCGATGTATGTTGCCACAGGGTTCGTGCAGCTCCTATATAAGGGGCAGGATTGTCTTTGTCTGAGGGACACTACGCGGTTGTGCTTGGAAGCAGGTAGTGTTCTCATTATTAGTTTGTTGTGCAACAAAATAATAATTAATCAACGATATCTGTGTCTGTGCTTTATTGATTCCTCTCTGTTTCATACCACAATGTTGTGAGTGATAAATATCCACGACAGTTTCATGAGAGGATAGCGTATTACTGTAGCACACTGTGCCAACAGGAAGCTCCAGGCATAACTGATCTCCGCACAAGCTCTGGGGGGCAGCTGCCACCTGTGATGATCAAACACACAGCCTGGAGTGAAGACAGACGTCTCACCGTGAAAGACATGTTTTCATAGGAAGTGAAACTCTTCAACCACCACGACACGTTTACTTCCTGTCTTATAATGGGTTGGTTGTATCCCTATGTGATACCGCAGGTAAGTTAACCCCCTGCCCCTTCAGGTGGATCACCATGGAACCTTATTGACTGTGAACATTAGAAATACTTCACACCCAAACGATGCTTCCTCCCCCGCTGACGTACCTGAGTGTTAGTACCAGGATGAACTCCCACAAGCAACAGCTTGCTCTTTCTGCCCCGTTCCGTCCGGCTGGATGAAACACATGAGACAACATTATGCGTGGATTGGAACATAGCGAAGGTACATAGCTAGCCAAGGTAACGGCCATGTTGGAATATTGCCTGAGACTTGAGAGTGGTTTCACCCACAACTAAACTTTACTACGACAAACCTGCGACTTTCTTGACTTGCAAAAATATCTTTGAAATTGGTCGCGGGCGACTACCGAACATATTCTTTCCAAAATAAGGTGCGATGCAGGACTTTACGTCTATATGAGCCAGATCATCCTAAAGTCATCACACAGGCTCCTTCACAGATGCTTAAAGAACTTTACAGAATCAACTTCTCAGAAATGATTTGATAGACTTGCATCATTGAACGATGTGAGAAAGAAAGACTTCTGAGGATCCACTGGTAGAAATCGTGAATCAAGCACAATGCAAGGTTGTTGTGGTTTGTGTGGTGGATGGATGTATTTTCAGGGGAGGAATAAGATTAAAACTGTAACTGAAGCTCCACCACTTATTCTTATGACCAAATCATTTTATTAGCCATCAGTGATGAACAATTGATTTGTTAGGCCTTTGATGGGACATTGTGTAAGGTGGGAATGATCTAGTATAACCCTCTAAGAGAGTTTACTCACTGCCAGGTTCAGACCAGCTTACTGGCACAGTTTGACTTAAGCTCTGCTCTTTATATCCCTGCACTGCCTGAGAGGCTCAGTCCAGGGCATAAAGCTCCTCAGGTGTTCTGTGCATTGTTACCTGGAAAGTGAGGAAAAATCAAAGGATAATAGTTTGTCTGAAAGCATCGAGACAGACAGATTGTGGACTTCAAAAGAAAATTAAATATGGTGAGTCGTCTTCATCACCGAATGGCTTCAGGTACATTTATAACATTAATCATTTTAATGCACTGACAGACACAAACTCCTCCAGTACAAAGAAGAAGCAGAAACATTGTGTGTTCAAATATTCGCAAGAACACATTTGTTCTTAAATTGAATTCAGCAAAACAAACTGCAAACACAGAATTGACATCACTTGTAAATCGACAGTAAGGTGAATGTAATGTAATGTACAGATGGAGCAACACTAACATGCTGTTGTCTTGTTGTTCTGGTTTCCACTAACTGCTGAAGGAGATGCAGTCTCTGGTGCTCTGGCAGCTTAAAGCTCCACTCAGTTCACCAGCTAGTTGCTAACTTGTCTAGCGTTTTGGCCGTCGCCATCTTGTTTTTTTTAGCAGAGAGGAGTGATCCAATTGCTGGATGTTACAGAGGAGTCTCCTGCTGCTGGATGTTACAGAGGAGTCTCCTCCTGCTGGATGTTACAGAGGAGTCTCCTCCTACTGGATGTTACAGAGAAGTCTCCTCCTGCTGGATGTTACAGAGGAGTCTCCTCCTGCTGGATGTTACAGAGGAGTCTCCTGCTGGATGTTACAGAGGAGTCTCCTGCTGCTGGATGTTACAGAGGAGTCTCCTGCTGCTGGATGTTACAGAGGAGTCTCCTGCTGCTGGATGTTACAGAGGAGTCTCCTCCTGCTGGATGTTACAGAGGAGTCTCCTCCTACTGGATGTTACAGAGAAGTCTCCTCCTGCTGGATGTTACAGAGGAGTCTCCTCCTGCTGGATGTTACAGAGGAGTCTCCTCCTGCTGGATGTTACAGAGGAGTCTCCTCCTGCTGGATGTTACAGAGGAGTCTCCTGCTGCTGGATGTTACAGAGGAGTCTCCTCCTGCTGGATGTTACAGAGGAGTCTCCTCCTGCTGGATGTTACAGAGGAGTCTCCTGCTGCTGGATGTTACAGAGGAGTCTCCTCCTGCTGGATGTTACAGAGGAGTCTCCTCCTGCTGGATGTTACAGAGGAGTCTCCTCCTACTGGATGTTACAGAGAAGTCTCCTCCTGCTGGATGTTACAGAGGAGTCTCCTCCTGCTGGATGTTACAGAGGAGTCTCCTCCTGCTGGATGTTACAGAGGAGTCTCCTCCTGCTGGATGTTACAGAGGAGTCTCCTGCTGCTGGATGTTACAGAGGAGTTTCTTCCTGCTGGATGTTACAGAGGAGTCTCCTCCTGCTGGATGTTACAGAGGAGTCTCCTCCTGCTGGATGTTACAGAGGAGTTTCTTCCTGCTGGATGTTACAGAGGAGTCTCCTGCTGCTGGATGTTACAGAGGAGTCTCCTCCTGCTGGATGTTACAGAGGAGTCTCCTCCTGCTGGATGTTACAGAGGAGTCTCCTGCTGCTGGATGTTACAGAGGAGTCTCCTGCTGCTGGATGTTACAGAGGAGTTTCTTCCTGCTGGATGTTACAGAGGAGTCTCCTGCTGCTGGATGTTACAGAGGAGTCTCCTCCTGCTGGATGTTACAGAGGAGTCTCCTCCTGCTGGATGTTACAGAGGAGTCTCCTGCTGCTGGATGTTACAGAGGAGTCTCCTCCTGCTGGATGTTACAGAGGAGTCTCCTCCTGCTGGATGTTACAGAGGAGTCTCCTCCTGCTGGATGTTACAGAGGAGTCTCCTCCTGCTGGATGTTACAGAGGAGTCTCCTCCTGCTGGATGTTACAGAGGAGTCTCCTGCTGCTGGATGTTACAGAGGAGTCTCCTCCTGCTGGATGTTACAGAGGAGTCTCCTGCTGGATGTTACAGAGGAGTCTCCTGCTGCTGGATGTTACAGAGGAGTCTCCTGCTTGATGTTACAGAGGAGTCTCCTCCTGCTGGATGTTACAGAGGAGTCTCCTGCTGGATGTTACAGAGGAGTCTCCTGCTGGATGTTAGAGAGGAGTCTCCTGCTGGATGTTACAGAGGAGTCTCCTGCTTGATGTTACAGAGGAGTCTCCTCCTGCTGGATGTTACAGAGGAGTCTCCTGCTGCTGGATGTTACAGAGGAGTCTCCTGCTGCTGGATGTTACAGAGGAGTCTCCTCCTGCTGGATGTTACAGAGGAGTCTCCTGCTGCTGGATGTTACAGAGGAGTCTCCTCCTGCTGGATGTTACAGAGGAGTCTCCTGCTGCTGGATGTTACAGAGGAGTCTCCTCCTGCTGGATGTTACAGAGGAGTCTCCTGCTGGATGTTACAGAGGAGTCTCCTCCTGCTGGATGTTACAGAGGAGTCTCCTGCTGCTGGATGTTACAGAGGAGTCTCCTGCTGGATGTTACAGAGGAGTCTCCTCCTGCTGGATGTTACAGAGGAGTCTCCTGCTGCTGGATGTTACAGAGGAGTCTCCTGCTGGATGTTACAGAGGAGTCTCCTGCTGGATGTTACAGAGGAGTCTCCTGCTGCTGGATGTTACAGAGGAGTCTCCTGCTGCTGGATGTTACAGAGGAGTCTCCTGCTGCTGGATGTTACAGAGGAGTCTCCTGCTGGATGTTACAGAGGAGTCTCCTCCTGCTGGATGTTACAGAGGAGTCTCCTGCTGCTCGAGATTAGAGAGAAGTAGAAACATTTTCTCATAGACTTCTATACAACCAGAGGAGTTGCCCCCTGCTGGATGTTACAGAGAATGCAATTTTAAGGCACATTGGCTGATGAAAGGTAAAAGTGAATGAAATAAAGTAAAGTTTTAGGCTGCAAAATCAAAACAAAGAGCTGAAAAAGGCTAAACTGCTCTCTGGAGGAACCGCAGCGTCCTGCTAATTCTCCGTGGGATCACCACAACCAGCTCTCTTTCATCCTCATCAGTATTTTGACATTACAACTTGTACAGTCAGTAGTTGTAATTCATTAAGTAGTGATCGTACCACTGCGACTGCTTCCTCGGGTCTGTACGCAAGTCGCTACGTGAACATGAACTCCACTGCATGCTGTGAAATTCTTTTAGCTAGCAGTGAGTGACATTTGTGATTGAAACCTAGAATCAAACGGAGCAGAACAGGAACGCCGATGCAGCAATTTAAATTATGCTGATAATCAAATTTATGAACATGCATCTACTTAATTTACGACACATTTGTGCAGCGTGTGTGTGAGCGAATGTCTGGGAAATAAGTTAGAGAGATTTAAGATAATATTACTAAATATTCCTGCGTCTCTTTGTCTAACAAGTCAAAGTCAAACATTCCCTCCGACTTCAGATGATTGAAATGTGTTTGTTTCTTTTATCAGACTCATAAACTGCTACAACAGCAAATGTGTCACCTGCATGAAGACGAGATAAATCAAACGCTGCTCAGCTGTTCAAAATGTATTCAAGTGTTCATGGGGCTTGATCCGCCAAGACATTAAATCCAAGCTCAGTCATTCTGCTGCCTCTTAATTAATGAGGCCACTTTGGAGATTTATTATTGTGACCAATTACAGCATCTATGACTCTATAGAAAAATCTATCAGCGCTGCTGGCCTGACTTCACAAGTGACTAAGCAACTCTCCTGAATGACATTATGGCGTCCGTGAGGAGAAACGGCTTCGACAGTCACAAAGTGTGAGGCGCGGAGCCAGAGGGATGACGACACGCGCTTCATATGAACTTCTTCAAAGTCTGTTCGAAGGAATAATGAAGTTGACTAATTTAACTAAAATGTAGTTTTAAATGAGTTACAGAATGCACTTAAACCTAATGATTAAATACGACGGTGGTAATTATTCAAGTAATTCATTTCAAAGTCACAACTGTCAGTAAATGTAAGAATGTAAAACATCAGTTTCTGTATTAAAGAGGATCTACAGGAGAAACTGCGGCGTTACGAAGAATACAAAATGGCATTTGAGAAATGATATTAAATGCAAACTCCAGAAGTAAAAAACGGATGTTAGGCGATAAATGAACTTCACCGCAGTCACATGACTTCACGTCACCGCCGCGAAGTCTAAGGCGTGATGACATCAGCAAGTGGGGTTTTTACTTACGTGTTTTTCAGACATTAAACCAAAAACCCTTTGACTTCAACATTTCATAAAATCCATATTGATGAGGGGACGATGTCCTTGAGGTTTTATTCTCTATGTTTGTGAACGTGAACGTGCGTTTGTCTTATGAGACGACATTAATAAGCTCCAGCCAACATGTCATCATCTTGATGAACTAAATGGTGACTTCATGTTTAGCTGTGACTGATAATAATAATCTTAATAATAATAATAATAACAATAAAAGTCCTGATTCTAATATCCAGCCTCTCAATGTGTATTAAACTCATTAATTAAAGTGAATGCGTGACTTTAACGTGAGTTGATATGGATCCTGGAGTTCAGCGTGGAAACATTTCAGCTCATGTTTACTTCCTCACCAGCGACCTGCAGGGAATCACGAGCAGACAGTAAAGTTAGTGATCACTTTCCTCACATATGCTTTTAAGTATTTTAGAGGTTTGCATGCAGGAAATAAATATATAGATGTATGTCAAAGTAAAACATTACAATAAATGATATATTTAATGCCACATGCATATTGTGACTGATCCCCACATGCTGTTCAATGCACGCCTCATTTCTAAAATGTCACCTTTGCTGGAGCTCCAGTAACAATGAGAAGCTTTGCTTTTATCCGGCTGACTAAATGAGGCATCAGTGAGACCAAGAGAGCAGACTGTTGCAGAACAACTGCATGAAGTGTAAGCATGTATCTGTCCATGCAGTGCTGTGTGTGTAGATGTATGTGCTGCTGCAGATCAGGAACACTTTGACTTCACAGACGCTGTGACTCAGCTGTTTGGGATGCTCCCCACATCACAGCAGGAGCCACAGATTGTGCAGAAAGCATTAATGTCTCTGTTGTAATCAGACTGAAACTCTGCCGCAGCCACATATCACTGAGATATGGAATATTTATGATGCAAGTAATATGAGAAAGCTTCTGAAACCAAACCTGTGGGAATGATTGTGATAATCAAATAATGTGAGGATTTACAGCTTTTGAGTTTTATATCATTTTAAGTTTCGATTTATCTACAGAGGAAATGTTTCTAAGTAATTAGATAAGTGTTGTCTGTTGGTGTAAAGTGCTCATCGACGTTTAGCTGCGTCTGTTGTGACAAGTTACGCAACAAGGTGTGTCTGTGATCTTCCATTCAAATGTTGAGTTCAGCTAAAAGGCGACAAATTAGCACCTATGAAAATATCAGAGGAACATTAGGACCTGATGAAGGAGAAGGAACCAGCTGTTCCCTCCCTGTCTGACGGCGTGTGTTGAGATGATCAGCTGACGTGAGTGTTGAGATGATCAGCTGACGGTGTGTGTTGAGATGATCAGCTGACGGTGTGTGTTGAGATGATCAGCTGACGTGAGTGTTGAGATGATCAGCTGACGTGAGTGTTGAGATGATCAGCTGACGTGAGTGTTGAGATGATCAGCTGACGGTGTGTGTTGAGATGATCAGCTGACGGTGTGTGTTGAGATGATCAGCTGACGTGTGTGTTGAGATGATCAGCTGACGGTGTGTGTTGAGATGATCAGCTGACGGTGTGTGTTGAGATGATCAGCTGACGGTGTGTTGAGATGATCAGCTGACGGTGTTTGTTGAGATGATCAGCTGACGGTGTGTGCTGAACTGATCAGCTGACGGTGTTTGTTGAGATGATCAGCTGATGATGTGTGTTGAGATGATCAGCTGACGGTGTGTGTTGAGATGATCAGCTGACGGTGTGTGTTGAGATGATCAGCTGACGGTGTGTGCTGAGATGATCAGCTGACGTGTGTGTTGAGATGATCAGCTGATGATGTGTGTTGAGATGATCAGCTGACGGTGTGTGTTGAGATGATCAGCTGACGTGTGTGTTGAGATGATCAGCTGACGTGTGTGTTGAGATGATCAGCTGACGGTGTGTGTTGAGATGATCAGCTGACGGTGTGTGCTGAACTGATCAGCTGACGGTGTTTGTTGAGATGATCAGCTGATGGTGTGTGTTGAGATGATCAGCTGACGGTGTGTTGAGATGATCAGCTGACGGTGTGTGTTGAGATGATCAGCTGACGGCGTGTGTTGAGATGATCAGCTGACGGCGTGTGTTGAGATGATCAGCTGACGGCGTGTGTTGAGATGATCAGCTGACGGCGTGTGTGCACGACTGAGACTCCACAAAGCTTCACTCCTGCTATGATCCGTCTGCAGTGTGTTTACAGCTGCTACACTGGGATGCAGGACTTGTGATTAGTTGTCGTGTCAGCCGGCGGCATCATGTCGGCGAGTGTTGGAGATGATTGGATGCAAACTTGTGTATGCGTCCCCATAAAGCATGCAGCATCGTGATTGGCTGAACAAATAACCGCTGGAGAATCAATCAAAGTGTCGGTCCACTCCAACACAAACAGTTCAGGCTTTTCTTTTTCTTCACATTTTCCCAAGTCGCTGTTACTCTCATCTTGTTTTCCCTCTTCTTCTTCTTTCTTCCTTTAAAACACTGGCAGAGCTCAGCACAAACTAATCGGTTTGTATTCGTGCTTCTGGCAGGCTGGCAGAAAGTATTGGATTTCTTTAAGATGGAGCAGGAGGCACACTTTAAAAACAGCATTATCCTTCCAACAACCTTCAATCAATTAGATTCTCTATTTCTTTAAATACTGCTAATGGGGCCTAAAGAGCTCTGGCACACACACACACACACACACACACACACACACACACACACACACACACACACACACACTGTCACAATTTTATTCTTTCTCTTCAAGTCCTTCTACGTTTTTAGCGATGGGCTGAAGTGCTTGTTGGAGAGGGCGGATGGAGGCATTTGGAGGGTATTGTGTGACGCTGTTAACACATTGGGAATCAGCTTGATTGCTGCCCTTGATATCTGCAAACACACACACACACACACACACACACACACACACACACACACACACACACCTCATTGGACAGTGCAGCCAACAGAAAATGGGCAGAGACGTTCTGGTAGTCAGTCAAAGACCTCCATTGGCTGAATGACCAAAACAACCTCCCAATTAGAGCAGAGAGTTTGAGGCGGTGCAGGATAAACAGCTGCTACTGTTTTGGACAGTTAGCTCAATGGAAGTTTCTGAGCGCGATCAGCCAACAGAGAAGCTCGCAGCAACCTCACGAGTTGCATCGGCATGAAAGACACTTTGAGAAGCGTGAATAAAGAGTTTGCTGCCAACAAAATGGCCAGAAAGATTTCATCCGTTGCAGAAAGAAAGGAGCTATTTGAAGCCATCGAACTCTTTGACCTGCGTTCTTCTACCTGAAACAAATGTTTTGTGCTGACAGCTGATTAAACGTCTTGACTCTCGGTGTACAGATCACTAAACCATATCTGTGGATATCTGGATGCTTTACTGACTCCCCTCTCCTCTCACACACTCCCTCACTCTGGTCCCTGACAGATTAGATCTCTCTCTCTCCTTCATACTTTAGATGGATTGCAAAGTTTCCCGAGCTATAAATCTATTAATATTCACTTTAGAGACCGGAGACGATAAATCGGGGCCATAAAAGCGGCGCGCAGGGAACCGACACCGGCTCTCACTCACATATACTCACAGACAACAGGCATAGGGTGTCATGCACACACAGATCAGGCTGGTTGGTGTGTGTGTGTGTGTGTGTGTGTGTGTGTGTCTGTGTGTGTGTGTGTGTGTGTGTGTAGCCTCTTCATACGATGCACTCTGGCTCTGTTCATGTGCACTGTATATGTCATTATAGGACTGAGTCATACACACACACACACACATACACACTTCACCCGTCTGATTTGCAGTAGATTTTTCTAGCATTAAGATTGTTCGTAAGTGAGCCCCAGGTAGTTCTGCCTGCAGCGTTCTCAAAGCGCTCGTTGACTCGAGGGAAGTGAAGAAGAGTTGGGATGGAAAGTTGTATCCAGCGACCTCTCTTCTCAGCTGCACGGTCCGTCTTTTCTCTCTTCACTGAGCAAAACAAGTTTTCAGGGATTATCTTTTGTCTACTTGTTAAGTAATAATTAAGAGCATGAGTGTGTGAGTGCAGGTT